>NW_028321917.1:5710194-6010731 GCF_036245765.1 Copidosoma floridanum | reverse complement strand
CTACATGATATGGTATATGGCGTGGAATATTATGGCGTTATTCAAAATTTGTGTTTAAATAAATTTAGTTGTATGTACTTTTCGCAAGAACAATTAAAGCTGTGTCAAGATACGTTGGAATTATTTGAAAAACCACTTTTGGTTTCAGTGCATAGGAATATATTAAGAAACTTCAAGATAAAAGATGTATATCTAAGTTCAGAGTTATTTTTAATACTCATATCAGTGATAATTGATAATCTATTGATGAATTTTATGCAGTGCATTACTGAAGCAGTAGATATCAGATATTTTATAAAATTAGGCCAATTGTATCTTAAACATGGTATATCATTATTGCCATCTTACTTAATTTGCGACTTTTTTCTGCCACTTCTTGATGGCATATCATTTGTGTTTAATTTCTGCACATATAATGAATATAATGAAAAATGTTTTAAAAGTATAAGAGATCATGAAAGAGACTTTCCCAACATTATTATAAAGATTGAAGTTATTTCTATGTTAATGGCAATGAGCAAACATGAAGCATTTTCTAATTCTTTAAATGGTGTAAAAAAGTTTATAATCGAAAATGTTATTCTTTTATCTACTCTCACAAACATACAAGAATTCGAAACGTGTGTCATTAACTTTTTGACTGTTATCCTGAACCCTTATGAAAGTGATATGATGAGGATCTCTAAATCGTGTTTATTACAGAAAATTAATAAGGAAGAAATTGAATCGAAGTATAAATCAAATGAGGGTTACTCTCAAAATTTTACAGAAAAATTAGTGTCAAGTAATTGCAAGCAGTTTAGTTCGCACTTTGAAAGCAGCACTTCATTAAACTTTATACAAACGTTAGAAAAGAGAGCAGAAGATTGAAAAATTTCTATTAATCGTTGTAATATGGAACCAAATGCTTTTTACAAGCCAAAATTATATCAAGATATGCTCAAGTACATACTTAGTTATTTTTTATCATGGACATATATACTACACGTAACCGACAAGTTTTGCATTCCTTTTATTAATAACACTTCTTTTTTTTCGAGAGAGATCAAAGAACCTATGCTGATATCAGAATTTATTAAAGAACACATAAGAGAAAACAAAGTTGTAGCAGAAGAGGGAAGAAAGTTAATTTATGAAACAAAGCACTCTACAAAACGAATTAATGTAAAAAAGAACTTAATGCATAGTACAGTCTTTAATTACGAAGAAAACTGGGAGGGGAGAAATAAAGATAAGGATGTAGCAAAAAATATGGAAGATAATAAGAATGATACATTTGAAGAAGGTAAATATTTATAACAAAAGTAAAAGAAGCATGATTCGATGATTTTACATATGTTAAAAAAACGCGGTTTGTGTAAATACATTCGTTTTTTTAGATACTGTAATGATCCAGAAATCTTCGAACATTGTGTCTGTGCCCTATGTTTCTGATGAGGAATCATTATTTTCCAATAATTTATTTATCGAGCAAGAATCAAACACTAATGTAGAAAATTCAGATCATGCTGTGTGTAAGTATCTCACTAAGAAAGAAGTATCCGTTGAAAAAAGGAATTATGGTAACACATTTATTATTATTTTTATTTGATGAGTTTTGTTTTCAAATAAACGGAATTTCTATAAATGTAGTTTCAGCCCAGAGAAATATTTCAAATTGCGAAGAAATAGGTAGCAGTTATAACTTTCTCAATAGTGATAGTAGTAATTTGTGTCCTGACTCTAAAGTGAACGAGAGCGAACATCTTAGTGACCATAGTTACTGTTTAAATATTGAAAATGATTCTGAGACCAAACCTCAAGGGATGTATGTCACTTCTTGTCCTTTTATCATTCATCAACATCAGCAAGCAATCAAGAAAAAAACAAACTGAAAACGTTTACCTAACAATTTTTTTATCAGAAACGGAAAAGCACAAGGACCGAAAAAAATCAATTCTAAAGACTATTATCTTGATGATACCTCGGCATTTGATAGTTTGGCGGAAGTTGTTATTTTTTCGTATAATCAATTCAAAGATTTCCAAAATTTTGTAGATAGTGAAAATACGTTAAAATCATGTACTTGTAGTTTTTGTTTCTTTAAATTTATCTCTGAATGCACTTCTCGAAACATTAATTATCTGTATTAACAAAGAGCAATTTATTTTTTTTATTATTTAAAAGTAATAATGGACAGAATTTTTTGTCAAATCAAGTGTGGAGAACTGTTGACTAAGTTAATGAACGAACATTACTTGATTAAAAAAATTAGTGACTGTACAATTTGTAATGGTATTAACAACGAAGTATACCAAGTTATCGAAATATTTAAAGATAAAAAAGTAAATTTTCTGGAAATTGAAAAAAATTTAAGGAAGTTTCCCAAAAGCAGTGCACGCGATATATGTAAAAATTCTATTAT
This sequence comes from Copidosoma floridanum, assembly GCF_036245765.1. Lineage (NCBI taxonomy): Eukaryota > Metazoa > Arthropoda > Insecta > Hymenoptera > Encyrtidae > Copidosoma > Copidosoma floridanum. Next base: position 6,008,327 of record NW_028321917.1, on the reverse strand, counting down.
AAATACATACCAAACAGGTATCTACCTAGCTTTAGATTTGGAACATGTAGACCAGATAATTTTACTAAGCTTGATTCCAAAAAAATTATTTGTATACAAAAGTAAGTATTTGCTCACTGGTCTCACAGCTCACGATGGGAATATTGAACTTAGTAAACGATCGTACACAGCTTATTGTAGAAGTGTTAGGGATGTATGGACTGAAAAACAAAGTATAAAACGAAAGCCCAAAAATGTTAAAATTATTCCAAATGTTTATGTATGTACCATATTTTATATTAAAATTGAAAACTGAAAAATTTAAAAGCTGTATGAATTTTCGGTAAAAGCTGTTCCTAAACCCAAGCACTTACTTTGTTCTCATCAAAACTTTTTATCAATGTGTTGTTAGTATATAAGCCTCTAACTAGACGAATACCTTTAAATATAAAAAATCGATATTTGAATAATTAAACTTTGCATCATTCGACAACAATTATTAATGTCAATAAAATCTTATTGCAAAATAAAATAAAATCACATTTGAAATGTCATTCCAATTAGCCTTTGAAATTTCAGCACTATTCAATAAAAAAAACTTTGAATTAAGATTTTTTTTACATTATTTTGAAAAACTTTAGTATTAAATTTTATATAGTGCATTAAATAGTATAAAAAATCTTACTATTACGATAAAAAATGAACAATTATTTTTAATAATTCATAAGATTGATATGCATATCTTAATTAGTCTGAAAAAAAATTACTAAAATATAAAGTATTTTTTAACTTTCCATGTATATTGGGTTTATTACACAACGTATACACTAATATGTTAAATTAAATAGTATAAGTAAGAATTATCGTTTCTATTGTTAGTCATTTCTCGAATTTACAGATTATAAATAAAATATACATACATTACATAGGTCTACTGGCATTCACAACACAATAAACAAATATTATTTTGAAGAAAAGAGAAATCGTTACTACGTAAAACACATTGAATATGGGAAAATCTATGACACATTAAACAAACCTTTATATTTGTTTTTTCTGTTTTTGTATTTTCACAATACAAACAAATATTTTCAATATTAAGTGAATTCTTAATGACTATGTTTATAATTTCCAAGCGATATTTTTTTGAGTCAAAGTCAGGACAAAACAAAGACTGATTTTTGACAATTTTATCAGTTAAAAAACATATAAAAATTGCACAGTCCAACCCACCTTGTTGAACGGGTCTATCAGTTGAAGCATATATTCTACGCCAAGTGATGTCGCAGAGATTATGTTTTTTTCGAATTTTACATTGGTCTAAATACTTGAAAAATCTTTTTATAGCCATGTCCCCAGTTTTATCACTTACGTCCATAGGATCAATATGCATTTTTGTTTGTTGTTCTACATTGATTATTATTGCACACCAATGACTATTTTTATAGTAAGGGAAGACTACCGTGTTGGTAAATTCATGATTTAAATTGTACATTAACCATTCATCATTTTTTATCGAATTATAAGAGTAGCCAAGTATGTAGTTTGTTTGATCAGTGGGAACGAATGAAATGTTTTTCCAATCACATAAAATTTTAGAAATAAAATAAGAATCGATAACACTTCCTGTAACTTCCATATTACTTTTTAAAGTTTGAAAATCTTCGGACCATAAAACATGTTTGCTTTTTTGCATTCGCATACTAAAAAGATTTTTCAGAATAGAATTACAATCATAATAGGCAACAGTATACTTTTGATCGCTTTTGACATTTAAACTCTCAATAATTAATTTTTGAATTTGTTTATATTTTTTTTGTGATTTATTTTGATGGCAATTATTATTTAAAGTTGTAACAGTTTTTTGAGGTATTTCAGTAAGAGCTTCTTTAATCAAAGTCCTACCAATTTTTGTACTTCCATTAATTAGATCTAAGTGGTGCAACAAGAATCTTTTGACAGAGACTGGACTATTCATTTGATAATCTGATTTCATTATTTTATAATAACACTCAGATGAAGCTGATGTTGAAACAGTATTTTTTGAGCCCATCGGTTTGTTCATGACATTTGTCCACGATGGAGATTGAGAAAATAATTTAATCATGTACGGTGATAAATTTGGTAAGTAGTAATTATTAGGAACTTCAAAATCTCCAGTTTGTCCACATACAATTTTCAAACAATTATTGTAGATGTCCAAAATATATTTTTTAATTTTACTCGATTTTTTCGTCTCGGTGGTGATACTTTCACCTAATTGCATATAACTATAATCTGTATCAGTTTCTTCTACATCGGTTTCTTTTTCTTTAATAATCAAATGTAGAAATTTTTGTCATTAGCCAATCTTTCCTTTTATAACATTCACTTTCAGTGTCAATATATTGGCTTTTACAAACAATAGAAAATGGCTGAAATTAGATCATTTAATAATTGCAAATTATCAATTTGTAAGCAATATCCAACAATCCGTACAAAAAAATCTTTTTTCGTCCAATTTTCATTTTTAAAACAATCAAGTTGACAGATATTTTTGATCAGATGAGCCCTATCTCTTTTAATTAAGCAATTTGGTAATTTTTTTTTTACGCCTGTCAAGTACTCATAACACTGGTCCAAGTAAGAAATATAATACATATTATTAAATACCAAACACGTAGCATTAAGAAGGGCATCAGAACAATCAATTACTATTTCTTTAGGAGTTAGTGCCCCACGATCCAACCAAGAGCGTAACCAAAAAAATATTGATTGAGTATCGTGACAACTTGATAGGCACTGGCTTAACGTAAAAACTTGATTATTGAAACTGCACACAATATTATAAAAAAATACATATGAACTTATGTTATCTTTATATATTACAGGAGCCCGCACTAAGCTTCCGGTAGCATCAATCGAGAGAACAACATTAAATGCAAAAAGCTCTTTCCATAAATTAATTTGATTGTCGGTAAAATAATAAATATAATATGGAAAAGATGAAAATTCCCTAATACTTGGTATGTCGTTCATCATTGACAATATCGACATGATAGCTCCCCCAGGATACTTGGAGGTATCATAAAGACTATCTTTTCCTTCCTGCCTAACTACAAAATAAACTGGAGCTGAAGCAATAAGGGGGCAATTTCCTCCAGAATCATTTAATAACTTATTTGCTAACTTTTGCCTATATTCAAGGGGTTTAACACACAAGAGTTCATTTTTTGCTTCAGTTCTTGTTTGTCCTTTCAAGGCTAATTTTTTTGAGTGTTTTATATTAGTTATATCTACACATTGAAATGATATAACAACTCCATTTTCTTGTAGGCTATCACATATGCCAACGATTTCTTGTTTACAGATTTTGTCAGTGCAACTACCAAATAGCCGAAAATACGGAAAATCTGGGCTTTTATAAAATTTTTGCCGTTTGAAAACAAAAGCACACGGTAAATGATTAACCTGCCAAATTTTTGTGTTTATCATTCGTGGCCAATCGTTATTGAGTCTTTGATCAATTCTATCTTTATCATACTTTATGGTAGGCTTTATACAATTCCACTCGTCACCATCAATGCTAATTTCAAAAGTTATTTTTTGTAACTCGACTGTCATTTTCAAACTATTTTGAGACTTTAAAAAATTTACTTTCATTAGCAAATCAAAAGAACAGTATTATGTCAAAACATCAATCATATCTATTCCTTTCTAACATATAAATACCACACAAACATAAATTTTTACGCAATGCACTTCATAGTGTGCCGCTAAAGCTAATTTCCAAGATTTGCAGATGTAAATGTTTTCTTCACTTGATGATTTCATTCGAAGTTTTAAAAGGACTTTTTCCAGGGTTTAGATTTCCTTGCTCAGCAAACTACAGTGGTGCAGAATTTTTCACAATTTAACCCAATGTATGGCGGCTCCCACTAATAATAATTAGATTATCTGAAATATACAAGTACCACGTTAAATACAAATAAGAGTAATACGATAGAAAAATGTTCACAATACGTTTGTTACTTACGAAAGCCTATTTTTTTAGAAACGCGTTATTTGTTTTTACTGATAATTTGCGAATAAACGTAGGAATAAATGTATAAAAATACATCAATACATGTAACAACACGCTTTGGCAAGTTTTTAAAAGTGTGCCTTTTCCAGGTGACTTAAAACCCGCGAAATTCAAATTTCAATATCAGTAAAGGTAAATTAAAACTATTCATAACCATATTGGCAAAGTTGTGCACAAATTTATCAACAAAAAACTGTATTACCAACTGTAAGAAGTTAAAAACTATTATAATTTTACTTATATAAAGAAAAAAATTTAACTAAGAAATATACACGAAACTTTCGATAGATCGTTGAAAAAGAACCATAAAAAAAATTTAAATTATTTTTTGGCATATGATGTAATAATAAATTCATTTTGTAAAATACTTAGTAATAAAACTTGTAAAATACCTTTTAATGGAATTACAAAATTTTATACAAACTCTCTGCACAAAAGTTAATTAATTTTCATACATCTTATACAAAAAAACGCACTACTTACCAAATCAAAGTTAATATTATGTAAAACATTAGGATTCAGAAAGAAAAACTGCTCTTTGTCCCCGATCAGTCTCTTTGCAGCGAAAAAAATAAATTCTTTCTTGATGAATTTTGCATCGCTGGAGAAATAATGGCCAACAGGAGCTTATGGTAGTAAAACCCCTATAATTACAGTGATATGGAAATAAGTTAGAATACTTAACGAAATTTATATATAACAGTACTTACATCAAGAATAGCTGCTTTAGTTGATGTTAATTTACCTGCTTATAATAAGAGTGGTTGAAACTATAAACTGACCAAGTTCATCGATGCATGTAAGTTCAACTAGTTCCATCCTCCCCCCGTATACTTAATTCTTCATCAGATGACTTGTAGCAGAGAAGAGAATGAGTGACAAATCCATGTGGACTTTCTTCTTTTCCTCCTCGTTTTCCATCTCAATTTCATCTCCTTCATCATTTATTGCACACAATGATGAAAATTACTCTGGATCGAGGAAGCCTGTTGCAGAAGTATCTTAAAGAAGTATTAAAGACCAATAAACACTATACTCAAATAATAAGTGTATCTCATGTATACAAAAAACCACTACTTACTAAATCAAAATTTAAAGTATGTAGAATATTAGGATTCAGAAAGAAAAACTGCGTTTTGTCCCCGATCAGTATCATTGCAGCGAAAAAAATAAATTCTTTCTTGACGAATTTTGCATCGCTGAAGAAATAATGGCCAACAGGAGCTTATGGTAGTGAAACCCCTATAATTACAGTGATATGGAAGTAAGTTAGAATACTTATAAATAACTTTGTTGTACAAAATGAAATTTATATATAACAGTACTTACATCAAAAATAGCTGCTTTGGTTGATGTTAATTTACCTGCTTATAATAAGAGTGGTTGAAACTATAAACTGACCAAGTTCATCGATGCATGTAAGTTCAACTAGTTCCATCCTCCCCCCGTATACTTAATTCTTTATCAGATGACTTGTAGCAGAGGAGAGAATGAGTGACAAATCCATGTGGACTTTCTTCTTTTCCTCCTCGTTTTCCATCTCAACTTTATTTCCTTCATCATTTATTGCACACAATGATGAAAATTACTCTGGATCGAGTAAGCCTGTTGCATAAGTGTCTTAAAGAACAATTAAGACCACTCTGCAAATCCAAGAGAAAAAGATGATAAAACTATTAAAGATACATGATTTAGTACGTGATTCATGCGATTGATAGTTACTTAAAGAAGGGATGTTACTGTTTATGATCACATTTCTGATACAATTGATAAATACAATGCACTGACATGAATTAAACGTGCAAGTGTAGGTTACATTCCTATGCAAATCCCTTTTTATATATCACACACAAAAATACACTGGAATACCAGGTAATAGTGTACAGTAATCTTATATTGACTGACGTCTAGTATCATGGGCACGAGTTCTTTCTTTCTGTTTTAGTTTCTACACTCGATTAAATAATGATTAAATTGAATAAAGTGGTTTAAAAACGTGTACGTGGAATGTTAAATTTACCTATATTTACACGAAAAATGGAGCAAGTAAAAATATATATGTACGGTGAGGCAATGTTAGGGGGCCCGGAAGAATTACCTGAAATAGCGCAAGACTTGTTGGAGATTGTCTGCGCATGCGCGAGGGCAAAAAATTTACAATAAAATGTTTTATTACAATTTTTGCCATAATTTATCTATTAATTATAAAAAACTATTTCGGGGGCAACAGGCGCAATGTACGCGCTATCTTCTAAGCCTTTACTTATTTTTGTAGGACTTACTACTCAAGCAAATCATACAATTGAAATTTGGGGGAAGCCCCCAAGTAATTGTTATTTATAATTATAAAATAATGCAACGCGCAAAAAAGTTGAGTTCGCTAATTTGTTGTATTTTTTACGCGCAATCTAATGGTGTAATTTATTTTGGTATTTATAAACTCTGGGGGCCAAATTTATACAGCTCACACTAGAGAGGACCAGATCTACGCCCCGTGACGATGCCATTTTATAGGACCACATGTGGTTAATTTGGCAGCCTTGTGTGGATCCCATCAGCACACCACTTCGGTTTCTGATCGGGTCGTTGTCTATCTTACACCTCGTCTCATCTACCCGCACACGACCTCATCCTCTCTCTCACACAGTCTAGGCTACTCTCTCTTTTTTTCGTTTTCTCTCTCTAGCCTTATCTCTTGGCCAAACGCCCGTGAGTTCAACATATCGTGAAGGAAGCTATTCAAGTCAATAAGAAAAAAACTCTTCTAGAAACTCAAAGTAAAAATCTCCAATTTCTTATGATAACAGTTTTCAGTAACCAATTCAATCCTACAAATCTAAGCTTTAAGAAATGTTTATCAATATTTAATTATTAATATGACCAATGCTCGTAGTTATATTACTTAAAATATTACGTAAGTTTGATTGATCACATACAGTGATTGGTTAAACAAGACTTTTTTTTACTTCACCGTTTATCTATATCTCGTTTAAGCCTATAACGCTGCAAATTTTGTTAATTTTCTTTGCACATCAAACCGTTAATGACGTCTTAAATAAGAGTTTTCAAGGGCAAGAATGTATTTTAAACAGAAAACAGTTTTGCTAAGCTAACAATTTTTTTTTTTTCTTTTTTACATTGAATAATTGTGTTTTCGGTTTAAGGTCGTTAATGCACGACTCCCAAGTCAAATATGAAACTGAAAAGATAATTTCTATTGAAGCTGTCAATGTTCATAAATATGTTATTAAATATTCTTCATTAAATGAAAAAAGCATCCATGTCACATTATAGATCACAATATCCAATATTAAGGTGGTTCTTCACCTAACCCATTTACTTAAACTTACAGGGAAATTTGGAGGGATTGTTTGTAAAGTTATAAAGCATCTTCTTTTAAAATTTCAAGTCCCTTTATCAGGCAAATTTTTAAAAACAAGTCAGTCAAAAAATGCACTTTTAACATGTATTCTCATGAAGGTTACTTTTCCATACTACGATATCATGTATCATCTCGTAAAGTAGAATTAAGATCGTAATAGCAAAAAGTTCGTAGTGAAAGAAGAACTTTTCAGCTTTCTAATAATATAACAAAAGTTTGGGCTAATCAGGGAAATAGTATACGATATTTAATTGTAAACGAAATGTCTGACGTGTAAACTGCGGCAACGTCTGCTTGAGTAGGAGCGTACATGCCATTTTCAAAACCTTGCGTCAAAAAAAAATTTTTTTATAACTCTTACTCTGACTTTATTAGCTTGTTTATTTGTATGTTAATGCAATGATATTATAGTCAAGTGCCAGTACAACATATTTTATGTTGCAAATAATACGCTAATCGAAAATTAGAAAACCACAGGGTCCCGTGTCGCTTTGATACGGCACCATCGTGAATAACCACCTTAAGGTTTCTAAAAACTATTTGATGTAATTTTGATTAACCTCAAAAAATTAGCAGTCGACTCTTACCTATGCTTTTAACATAGTAAATGGCAATTCATGATTGAGTTTCAATCAATATCTTTCAATTTTGTTCAATTAGGTAAAATTTTCAACGAACCATTACAAATGAGATGACTTCTAGCTATAACTCTAGTTTTTGATCATCCTGGCCCAGTTCTACAAAAAGTAATCGCATGACATACGGTGACAAAATTGTATACGTCCACAAGAGCTCGTGTTCACCCAGTGCTCAACAACGATTTTAAAACGTTTTGTTCTCGTGATTTTATGCTATAAGCCTATCTTAAATTTTGCAATGAGGTAAATAAAAGGTTCGTAAAGAACCTCTCCAAATTTAACTTTGATAGCCGAGATTTTAATTTTCGCATGAACCACCTTAAAAGTTCTTTGTTATTTGAAACAAAGGAACTGTCTAATCTTATAATTGGAAAAAAAATGTAATGACGCTCCTCACAACGGCTCGTCTAATGACCGCTTAAGTCCATATCAAACGGCATTTTTAGAACTGCTCGTCATCGTCATTATATCGTTTACGATTACCTTATCTGAAACTCGGCTTAGTTATGGACAATTTAATAAGCAACGTTTCTAAATTTCTCCTGGTAGAGCATATTTCATGCAAGAACTTTCGAAAAAAGTTTCGAGAGCTAATAATGTAGAAGTTCCGTAAATGGTTAACATAAATTCATTTTTCAAGTGATTTTTTTAGAATATTAATCATAGTTAAATAATTACAGATGATTTAAATATGCAATCTCCAAATTTTTGTAGTATAAAAGATTACTTTTAGATAAACCTATTAAATTTTCAAATAGATCCACAAGTTGGTTTTTAAATAAATTTAGAAAGAAGGGATCAAGTATGGACAATGGCATGTATGTTAGTATATTATCCACATGAGAAAAATAATTGCCAACATTACTGCATATGTTTGCGCTCCTCTCACTTTTCCGAACTGTTCCCCCCATAACTATGTAAAGAACGTCCTTAAGTCCAAAAATCAACTCAATCACAAATGAAAAAATTGTGAAAGAATAAAACAATAAAAATCTATTATTGTAAAGTACAGTACAAAAATTTTTTTTTTAATTTTAAAAAATATCAAAAAATTATATGAACAATTATTTATTAATTGTTAAACTAACAAATTAATTATAAGTAAATAAATATTCATTTGAATATGGGAAAGCTGCTCCACTAAGATATAGTAATTTCTAAGTTTTTAAACAAACCAATTAACCGAAAAAATTAGTTTATTAAATGAATTATTTATTAATGTAATTTATAATCAATCTAAATCAATAAACAATAAATGAAAATTTACATTAAAACCAAGTTTTGAAGTACAAGAAAACATGCAGTAATCGAATATGAAATATCGGAGCTGCAGAGTAGTAAGTGGCCTCAGCTAATATGCAGTAGGTCAGAGGTTCAGTAATATTTGGGAACTATCTTTTTTTTCAGAATCCGTTAAAAAAAAAAGAAATAAAATTTAAAACGTGTGGTATGGTGGCGGGTAGCGTTATGTGTTGTAAAGGGGACCGGAAGTAACTTCAATAAATTATATTTTTCTACTTTGGGCGTTTACTGAGCTCTCACTATAAGAAACACAGGGTTCGCACATGTTGCTTCCAACCAGGGCAAGGCCTTGATGACGCATGCCATCAAGTACAACAAAATCTACTATTTTACTTACACTACTCACTTAGACTGCATTAAAATGGAGCAGCATGACGCATGCATTACACGTTTGATCATATAACAGTTTGTTATTTGCAGTGCACCTTTCTGAGCCCTCGGTGATATGCTATGTACTAAGTATTTTAGAATACGTTAGTAATTTTAAATTTTGGTATGTAATAATCAGCAATTTAAATACTATAGATCTAAAAAACGGCGTATCGATACAGTCCGATGCTAAATATGAAAGGCTTAAATTACTTACACAGTTATCGTCATACGGTAATTGTCAGTTTTACATAGATAAGCGCAATTTCACAGGATCGTCTTAACAGTGACATCATTGCTTATGAAGCTCTTACTAAGAAATAAAAGATAATAGGCTTATAATCTCTTTTACAGTAGCAACTAAAACTGGGGTATTTGTAGTCGTGTGTTTGAGCGTTACATTTCAGTTCAGTGTTAGCATTCGATTTTAACTCGTATTTTTGAAGAGCCAAAAAAAATCTATTTTTGTATTCGTAAATGTCTTACCTACAGTGGTTCTTTAAATCGTTAAAAACTGTGTTGAAACCACGTGCCTCTGTCAAATTGGAATAATATACTAAAATTAGAGTATACATTAATCGTCCAGAAAAAAATGGAGGTTCAATATCCGGAACAACTGAATGACGTTGTTGAGAAACAAAACTCTAAAGATCAGAAAACGATAGGTAAACATCAAGCTCACATAATTATTTTGCATTAAACAAAATATTTGTACGTGTACAACATGTGTGTTTCTATATTTTCAGGCCAATATGTAAAGAGAAGAAGCAGGGCGGTATTTACAACGCCACAGATTATAATGCTGGAACGGTTATTTCAAAGAACTAAGTATTTGAGCCGGTCCCATCGAGTTCAAGTAGCGGAGCAGTTAAAACTCACGGAAATTCAGGTGAAAATATGGTTTCAAAATCGGAGAATGAAGTTCAAAAAGGACTACGAAAACTGCCCTGATATCTCCAACCTTCTTCAAAAGAGTAAAATGCTGCTATCCACAGCGATGCCTTTCGATGTCAACAAATCGCTCCAAGACGAGCTGTCATCATACGGTCAGCAAGAGCCGTTGCCTCCACATCAACATCAGCAAACGTTTATTCCCCATCAGCAGGTGCAACAATCACAGATGCCCCAACAGACAATAAATTGCTCCCAAATGCAGCGAAAACCATCGCTAGATATATACCCCCCGGCAACTCAACAGTTTGACATTTTGAAATGGATGCCACATCTGACAAGCTCTAGATCCCCGGTAACTGTAATTAGAGCCAGCGATTTGTACTACAATTTATTTGCTGATGATTACACTAGATAACACAAGATTTCATAATTGTTTTATCTTTACAATTCCTACAAAGTAAATAGCATTAAAGTCAAACATCAATTTTATACAATTGTTTTCTCTCCAAACATAAGGATGTTCTTTGAATTTATTACTGTTCGAAATATGTTGATGTATTGTGGAATAAAAAAACCCTTACAAATTATGTTAAAGAAAAAAGTTTTATCAAGAAAATTATGTCGATGAATAAAACATTAAAATAAAAGTAAATGTGGGTTTGAAGAATTTCTTCTATCTTTAATTCATTACTGTGTGATATAATGTGTTTAAATTTTACCAAAAATATCCTATACGAAATAAACTTTTAATACTGTCGTAAATATTACTTAGCTAAGATTTTATCTAATGTTAAACGAACGCTAACCGTAAACATTGAACGCAAGTTTGAACTATAAAAAATTTCAGAAAAAAGTTATTCACCGAAGAAAATCTTTTATACCCTGCCATTAGATGATTACACGATAAGAGTGGTCATTAAATATTTGATTTTATTTCAAAATACGTAGACTGAATTCTTACCATTTAGATAATAAATTTTTGCGATTGGTAAAAATATAACAGTTAGTCATAAATTATTTTTTAATTATATTTTCAAACAACAGCATTAGAAATAATCCTGGTAAATTATTTTAGTAATTGTGCATTCAAATTAAACGTACAATCCATGTATCTGCAACAGCTGAAGTAAAAACTATATTCATCAACACAGCTGAGTCAACAGCCTCAGCAGTATCAGCAGTCATATAAATAAACCCAATAGATCTACCAGTAGGTACAGCAGCTACAACAATCACAACAGTAAAACCACCATCCACTGTAACGGTAGTTTTCGTACCTGGTGGTGCATTTCGCCTGGGCAAGCACCAGGCCCAAGGGACCTATGAAGCAAAGCCCAAGAGATTCTTTGTACTTGCTCTGGTTGGATGCGCACCAGGTGTGAATCCTATTTTTCCTACTGAGGGCGCACTAGACATCAAAATGTTTAAAAAAACACCCAAAGTATGTTTCTTACCTAAGGCAGAAAATACAACTTGGGCACCTGAAGGTCGTGATCGTTGTACGTTTCTACCCGAGGTGAGAACGAAATTTTTTGTATCAAGGGCAGTAAGTGCAACTTTGCGTCCATGGGCACACTTTTCGTTCGCCAATTACTTTCCGTCTTAGGGTGGAAACAAACTTTAGGCCCAGTAGGGCCAGAATATTTTTTTTCTCCCGTGGAAGAAAAGAAATTAGTGAGCGGAAAGTGTGCCGTAGGGCAAAGCACTGCACTCGAGGAACGAAAAAAATTTTATTTAAAAAATTGGATAGTTTTTTTGAAGCGAAGCTTCTTATGTATGCGGTTGCAAGCGAGCGCATGCTCTCTTTCTTTTTCTCAGCATCACCATGTGGCGTAAAAATTGATAAGTGAAATTAGACAAGAAGCTCGAAAATAAAACAGGTGATGTACAAATTTTCAAGATAACATACGAGCCGGAAAAATATCGAAAAACCCCGATTGGAAATTTTCTACATAAGCCCGCTAGCTAGTATACATTGGTCTTCGTGTGGCAAATGCATTGCATTAGATGGTGGCGTGATATTATAGGAGACGAGCTCGGCTCTACCTAAAAATTTTGGTTTGTCTACGTGTATATATATCGACGCCCCGGGCTAAGACTATTCCCTAATTGGCCCTGGACGAAAACTATGCCCTTTTTTCTAGTCCAGATGAAAACTGTGCCCTTTTTTCTGAGTCTGCGCTCAGAATATATCTTTTTCTCGCGTCCAGATGAAAACTAAATTAAAAAACACTCCAATATTATTTACTAACCCCTCGACTAGCTACTAGTACGCTGGAAGAAGCTCACGAATGCGAAGCTTCTAAAAACGATTTTACATTTTCAGATTTCTCGATATTGTGTATATATTTATATCGATATAAGTTATATCTTCACATCGAGATTTACATGTACGTGAATCTACAGACGCCTTTTTAAAAAAATAACATGTAATCATTATTCTTAGCAGGTCTAACGGCCTTAGTATTTGGAGTTTTGGTAAGTGTTTGAAAAAAAGGGGTTTTTGAGTTTTTTTTTTAAAAGATTCCGTGAATTGTACATAACAATAACTGTAATTAATTCAAACTTGCTAATTTTTTCTTGTGTTGAAAAATACTTTGTAATCTAAATATGCATGTCTTGCAAACATTAATTAATAAAAAAAAGTTTACTTTTTTCTCAATTTTCTTCCGAACATTATATTTTATTATATCACGATTTGTACAAATTTTGTTAATTTTTTAACTTCAAGTTACAATAATTACATTAGTTACTTATTATAATCAACAAAAATGTAGAAAAAAATTAAATTTGAAAATAAAACAGAAAAGAGTCTTTCATATTCATTAATTGCAAATTATCATGCTTATAAAATAATTCCTGAGTTTGTATTATTATTTACAATTATTTATGTAAATGTAAACAGCAACCACTATATAAGTATATTTGACTATATATCTAATTACAAACACAAATGTACGGTGAGCTTAAATGAATTGTACTTTATCCGGCTCCAAAAAAAGTCAATATCTTCGTCCAGACTCGGAAAAAATGTAATAGTCTTCACACGGACTAGAAAAAACGGGTATAGTTTTCATCCGGAACGAAAAAAGGGCATAGTTTTCGTCCGAGCGCGAGAAAAGGGCATAGTCTTCGTCCGAACTCCGGAAAAGGGCATAGTCTTCGTCTGGGATTCTAAAAGGGCATAGTTTTCGTCTGGAACAGACAAAAGGGCATAGTTTTCGTCCGGACTCCAGAAAAGGGCATAGTCTTCGTCCAGGATTCGAAGCAGGGCATAGTCTTCGCCCGGGGCGTCGATATATACTAGTGGGGCTAACGTCCCCTGCGCGCTCCACGCGCCAACCCCCCACTAACAGATTGAGTAGACAATATAACGACATTACTCGTGTATTTATCAATGCAGGCTGAAAATTAGTTCACAACAGCAGAATACGTGACTCACAAAGGAGTTGATAAAACATATGATTAACTAAACATAATTAAATTAACGCAAATATTAACTTTCCAATAGTATTTTAAAATAATATTAGAGAGGGTCTTCCATTACATGAATTAAAATTAAAAATAAATGCTATAGTAGTGTTAATAAGAACTTTAAGTATATCAGACGGTCTCTGTAGAGGCACAAGATTAAAAATAACAAAATTATTTAAGTATAAAATAAAAGCAGAAATAATTATGGGAGAAAAAAACGCAAAGTTTATATTCCTAAAATAACATTGAATACTGGCACCTTATTATCATTACCTTTTGTCTGATATAGAAAACAGTTTCCCTTTGTATTAGCATGTTCTATATTTATTAAAAAATGAGAAAAACAGAGTTTTGATTCTTTAGGATTGTGTATTAAAAAACCTTTATTCTCTTACGGACAATTATACGTTGCTTTATTCAGATGTAAGAATCCAAAAAGAATTTTTATTTAAATTGCATCCGAGAATAAATCAGAAGTTAAAAATATTGTTTAGCTAGCAATCTTTCAGTAATTCAAAAATATGTAACTTTGAAGATCGTCACATTAAAACAGACGTATGTTAATTCATAAAACTCATGAAAAACAAATATGTAAAAAATGTGGAAAGGGTTTAAAAGAACAGATGGGTTAAAACGACACATGAAATGTCACAACATGAGGGTAACAGAATGAATTATTGTTTTAAAAGCTTAATTGTGTTTGTCTATTTAATTATACCTTCTCCTAAATTCTTTTTTTTTGTAAATAAAGTCCTCAAGTAATCAAGAATTTTATATTTAGGTAAAGTAGACATGGACCAGAAAGAGATTTGAAATGTAAAAGTTCAATCAAGTTAAACGAATAATAGTACTTCAGAGACACACAGTGAGTAAGGGGAAGCGAATAGACAGAGGGAGACCTATGATCAGTGACTTAAAAAACCCTAAAAACGAGGTATGACTTAGGTACTAAATTGCGTATATTTTTTAACATTTATGATGGTAAAACATTAGATAAATAAGTATTTTATTGGGGGGAGGTTGAGGGGGAGCAAGGGGGAGCTAAGGGGGAGCGGGGGGGAGCTCACTCAAATATTATTTTATTAAAAATGACGTTAAAACAAGCAAATAACTACGTAAATCGAGGGGGAGCTGAGGGGGAGCGGGGGGGCTGAGACTCACTTTCGTCAATACAACTATATAATATAGGGAGATATGTATGTAGTAATTATATGTACCTATATAGGTACAGTTTACGGAATAACTTACCATAGAATTTTCAGAACTTTTCGAAATGTTAAGAAAACTGCTATCGGTTAAAGAAATGAAATGATTTATCATGTAGGGTGTATATAGATTTTTAATCGTCTTAAAAAATATCTACTTTAAACACACTTAAATTATATTCATTGACTTTAGTCATTTTTAAATCACGATATACTTATGCATTTTTTGTTAGTTAAGGACGTTGCCTACTTACTCATATAAAATAATAACAGAATCTTATGAAAATTGAAAATAGTAATATTTAGACGATTCTAAATCCACTCATATTTTTTTAGCATGTGTTATATTATCAAATATTGAGAAGTAACACAATGAAAAATCGTGTTTAACATAGGCTCTTATGGGACGACTGTCGAATCAGCATTAAAAACTATGATAGTAATAATAGATGTCAACAAAACTGACAGGACTAATACAAAACTATTCAAAGAGTAATCGTGTAAAGTTTAAACCCATGTTATAATATATTGTACAGACTGAACTTGAACAATTTTAAATGATTAAAATCCCTTTAAAAATCACTTATAAGATTAGTATTCTGCTATGCTTATCCATTTTATTTAACGTATTTGTAATGTATTTACCTACAAAAAATCAAATTAACTAGGCAACGTCCTTAAGGTCGTTGCTCTGTTTATGCAAATTGTAATAAAACTACTTAAAGCTTTAAAGAATGGTAGATTAGACTAATCTGCAGTCATTTCTAAATGAAAATTTTTTTTCAATTTGTGATTCAACGTATTTTCCATATGGCATCACCAATTCAAAACTCCTTTTTTTAGGCCATATGTAAAACCACATGAAATGCCGTATAGATTTTCCAAAGTAAATACACATGAAATTCTGTCATACATTTTTCAGGTAGGTAGCCTAGTTGAAATTTCCGATCGGGAAAATGTGTAAACGTGACGTTCCTTAACAGCGCAAAAATCTGAAAGTATCTTAAACAAGACGGCAAAAGTATACGCGTGATAAATTTTTATAAATATAAAATAATGAATGAGCATTAATAAACGTCGTATTTTTTAAATAAAATAATGAGAAATTGACAAAAATTATATAATTAAAAAAAATAGTTTCTTTATAAACCTTTTTAAAGCTTCGCTTCTTTCATGGTTCCCGGAACCATTGTTTTTTTTTTCAACTTAGGATATGGATCAATAAGTACTTGATTGTGATTTGACCAATATTCTTGTGAAATGCGTGTGCGATAAGAGAGAAATGTGAATATGAACTATAATACATTCAAGAATAGGCACCACTCTGTCACATGTTATCAAATTACACGTGACCTAAATCCTTCTAGCAGTAGACAACTAAGCTGCTCTAGTGCTTCCAAACGCAACTTTTTCAATTTGTAAACGAGACGATTTCGCTCATTTTTCCGTTGTCTCTTTTGTTTAAAACTTAAGTACATCAATATCTATTATTAGAGCTGCACGGTCGGATCTATTGTATGTTAAAGAAAAATAAAAACAGTGACAACAGTTCTATGTCAAATAATTTTTGTTTTCCATAGTATTAATGTCACTAATTTTATTTTCCTTTTTTCATCGATGTATAACTATCTCCCTCTCTTGCTCTGTGTTTCCACTGCTACTCTGTGCCTCCCCCCCCCCCCACATCTAAAAGTGCACGCTTTTTTTTTACACTTTCTGGCTGATGGGTCTCTGTTACAAACCGTCCTTATGTTCTTATACCAGGAAATACACGGGAAGTATATATCTTTTTTTTTTTTTTTTTTTTTTTTTTCTTTTTTTTAACTTTTAATTTGCTAAATAAAAATACATAGTTTTAGTCATGGTTGGCGCAAACAAAAATACTGACAAAAGCCAAGCACTCGCTATTTTAAAAGAACTATACAGAGACATGACCTAATGATGGGGGGAGGAAGATATTTACAGGGGAACAGTGGTGAGAGCTTCGACAGAGATGAGTTAGATTGAGGGGTGCTTATCTGCTACCAAGATGATGAGGTCGTCTGCGAAGCAAGCCGAGTAGGAATTGTTGTTCACGTTGAGATGATAAGGCATCGGTAGCGCTTTTGTGAATATATTGGAAATCTCTCGTGAATTTACCGTTCCTTGCATCATCCCCTCTTTGATTTTAAAAGTAAAGGACGGCAATATATTGCCATTTCATGTTAAGAACTCTCTGTCACGTGTCATGCTCCAGATGAGCTGGACAAAATCGATTGGGAACTTGAGTTGAAACAAAGAGTAGAGTAAGCCATTAATCTACACGGAGTCGAAAGCTCTCTCGAGATCCACGAGGCGAGCACCTATACAGTCTCACCTTTGTCTAGATGCGAGTTAATTTAAGCTGTGACGTTATGTATGGCATGAGTTGTAGATAGACGATGCCAAACCCGAATTGATTGTTGGGTATGATATTGAGGGATGAAGCGTAAGACTTGAGAGTAGAGTTTAATATCGCTTCAAAAACTTTGCTAATGGCAGGAGTCAAGCTAATGGGGTAATAGCTTGTCACACTGCTAGGTGGTTTCTTTTTTTTCAAGTAGAGGTAAGACTTTGGCTTTTTTTTCAAGGTTTAGGGTAATATTTTTAATCTTATCTTACTAATATATAAAGCAAAGTCGCTAAAACCGTTGTCATCGCTAACCGCAAAAACTACTGAACCGATTTTGCTGAAATTTTGCACACCGATTCTTGACACTTCCTAGATGGTTTCAGTATGGTTTTTATCTTAAAAAATTTAATAGCAATAGCAATAAATGAGCTCAAAGTTTTGCAAAAATACGCCAGCTTTTCACTTTAGTTCAGTAGGATCTACTAGGTGGCGTTGACATGAAATCGAAGCTACCTGCAACAGAATTGCATCGAGAATGTAGATGATAGTCGTGCAGCTGGGTACCCCAGTTACCGATGACGCTCTTCTCCAATGAGCAAGTGATCTAGGTTTATTATCATCCTAAACCTCTAGGATTGACGAGTGCCACCAATAAAAAATTCATTCTAACCGATGACGTCTTCGGCGGAATACCAGAAGACGTGTCCAGCCAGAGCATATCCTGCTCCAACCCTTCGGAGTTATGTGGCTGTACCACAATCTGGCCTGATGCCGTCAAAGACTTTTACACCACAAATGTAAGCCAGGGAAAACAGCCCTGACTTCCTGACAGGCTTCCTTCTCAGTAGTCGTGTCCCTAACGGCATCTCCACGTTTTCCCGACTAACGATGAGCGATTGGTGATCCAGGGAACAACCCGAAGACGAGATATTATTGATCAGCGGCGTACCTTCCTCATGTACGGTCTCCGTCCACAGAGACTCCGAGGGTAAGAGTCAAGCTACCCGCAGCTGGCTCTCCATCATCAAGAATAATAATAAGGAATGACTGGAAATTTTACCCTTTTCAGGGCCAATGTAAGCATTGACGTTCCCTACTTAACCATTAATCTCATCGGTCCTTTCAAGGGCCACCAAAGTTTAAATTACCTTACCAACAAATACATTTTTACGATTTCTGGAGATAATTCGTCAACTAAAAGACTATGTAAAGCTGGCCACTATTAAACCAAGTCAGTCATTAACTGTCAGACGTCATGAGCAGAGTTGTTCGTCGCAAGGCTGGGAACCCCGCACCCCAGTGACCGACGACCCTATTATTACCCTTTCGACTCTAAGCATTCAACCAGGAATCACCGATCCTCTCCAAGGTCTGCGCTGGGCGAACCTAACAGCTACGAAGGAAAAAAAAACTTCAGCCAATGGGAGTCTCCAACGGGCAAGCATCACGAACTAAACTCTATTAATCTCTCCACCTTAGATCATCAAAACAACTGAGTCTGCGAAAAAAAGGTGCTTTAGACACCAACGTCTTCGACGTTATATCAGGAAACGTTGGGAAAGAGCACTACAACTAGCCCCAAAGCTTCGGACTTTGTAATTTTTCTCCCGATCAGTCTGGGGCTTTAACAGCAGGATAGAGAAAATCACCCTGAGGTATCCAGGCAGTCACAATTGCTGTTAACTTAAGTCAAGAAAGAGTTTACTTAAGAAGCTCACCGGTCTTTTTTAGGGCAATCGGACGTCGTACTACCTTGTCAACAAATATATATTAGAACTTAACAAAGTTGACAGAAAACAGCCCTTAGGAGTCACAAAAGTCGTAAGCATGCCAATAGTCGAAAAGGGTATATTGGAAAGAAAACTCCAAATGTATCTAATGAATACAATTTTAGGCGTCCCAAAACTGACGCAGAAAATTTTTCGAGATTGGAACAGCAGCCTCAAAATCGACAAATAAGGAATCCATTGCGTGAGAGATCAGCTTTTCATTTTACCCTCACAGTAATCTCTTCGATCTTTAAAAATCTAAATTCAGGTTTTTAAATAAGTGAAAATATATTTGTATTTTTGTAGCAAAAAAAAATGTAGAGATTAAGCTCCAGGACTTTTTTGCTGTGATAATAAAGTTGTAAGATAATTGTGAGATAAGAGAAAAAAAAATTTTTTTAATATTCATTTTTCAGGAGTTAAAAATCTTAACAGCTTTTAAAAATAGCCCTTTTCGTAAAGTATACGGGAGAAACTGCATATCAACCGCTCCTTATGGCCAACGATTATTTTATGGCATAAGGAACGCACGGTACTTTTCAGCATAATTATAATTTTTTAATTTTTACAGCTTATTATTTGACCAAATAAACTGTATGGATTGCGAACAAATATGTTTTGAATAAGAAGATATTTTTTCTGAGAAGTGTCAGGAATAAATGTAAAATTTCTAACTAAAAACGTTTCACATTACATGTCAACATACTACGGTGTTCCATTTAGTAAGTCTCGGGCGAAGCCGAGACGGGGGGCCGCTAGTAATTATAAAAAAATAAGACGTTCAATGACAGTTGATTAATAATTTAAAATAACGTCCAGTGGTGGTACTGTCAAATTTTATATTTATTAAAAAACAAAACGATGTTTCAGCTGCTTGGACAATGTCCCAGCCCCCATCAGGTACAAAAAAAAAAAAGGTAATATTTATTGTTAAAACAATTATTGAATATAGTCGGGTAATCACTAAAGAGATTCATGGGTAGGTGCTTTAGGATAATGGGAGGAATCTGATTCAGTCCTGATGAAGTTTTATTGAATTTTGAATTGAATGGAATTTATTATTAAGGAGCTAAGAGCAGAACGCTCTTCGTAGCTCAGCTCGTTACATATAATCTTTAATACAATTGTAAAATTAATTGCTAATTAACACTGGTGTTATAGGCACTCACAACAAAGAGACTGTATATAAAACAAATATTAAAACAACAATAAAATGAACAATAATAATTAACCATATAAATAAATTAAATAAAATAAACAAAATAGGCAGACGACTGGTCTTTGATAACAATGATTATGTACACACTAGTAACACACACACAAAATTCACAGACACGTCCCTTAAAAACAACGGAAGTTGTCCTGCCGCAAAAATTCAGGTAGTTTCCTCTTGAAACAGGGTCAGTCAAACTGCACAGGGTCTGTTAACTATTGGGAAGAGAGTAGAAAATCGCTCCCACTTGAGCCACACTTTGGAAGGCTATTGTGGTTTTAATTATATTTGGATTGTGAGCCAGATTATCTTAAGTGAAACTAGTTATGGTGACGTTACTATTAATTTTATATGTAAACTCATTTGTGAGGGTATTTATCTTATTGTTAACAACTGGATGAAGTCTCGTGTCTTTATTTAGATGTCATGGCTCATTGACAGTTTCTAAGAAAGCTTCAATGACATTCATAGAGTTAAGAGGAGAATGAATTACAATATTGTCTTCAAGAGAGGGTAGCTCATTGGCGTTGAGTTTACATCAATTCAGCAGTTGTGAGTTGTTAGGTTCCAGCAGGATTGATTTAAAATGAGGGGGGCCCTTTGGTCTAAAAAAGCGATTTATCTTGGGGAAGAAGGACCCGGCCTTTAAGTGATCAACTGTTTTTAGTTGAGATTCCCAGTATTTTTTACAAGCAATCTGGTATTCGTTTTTGAGATTGTTATTTATTTTTTTAATTAGGGATTTAATGAATATGATTTTTTCAAGATTATGCCTTGCCTGAGTCCAGAATTCACGGTTTAGGGATGTCACAAGGTAAGATTTAGAAGAATAGAACTGTTGTAATTATTTTTTAATTTGTTAGTGAAAACTATCCATTTAGTTTTCTTGTACATAAACCTGTAATGATCGGTTGGGTTGGTGATTGGTACTTCTTCGAGCAAATTCAGTTCCATAGAGAGAGCTTTATGATTATTATTACAACTCAAGGCTTTGATTTTGTTAGCTAACAGATTCGAGAGTTGAAGCCTGCTGTCGATTATACAGTAATCTAGGTAGGAATTGGCACTGGGGAAGGAGGGGGTGGCGGTAGGGATAATTGAAGCTCTTAAAAGTGAGCATTTTTACGTGATAGTACGGGAATTATATATATCCAATCGTAACCCGTGATAAAGAACTTCGTTCTAATAATACTAAGCTAATATGTTATATTTAGAATTAAAGGAGTAAAGCCAGTTGTCTGTACTTGACGTAATACAGTTACTGAGAATAAATAACATGTTTAGAATGAAAAAATGTTAGGCACAAAAATCATATTTATTCAGACATTTTATACATAAATGCTTTCTTTTACAAGTACTTACTAAAATTCAAGTGATACGTTTCAACACTCAAAGTTGGGAAACCAACATTGTAAGAAAGATACTGCTGTAATATTATGTTGTTAGAAATGTTTTGTTTTATAATTTTTTACTGCAATATGAAGTACTTGGAATACTACTACTTACTAGTTCCGAAATTAATTCACTAGTGATGACTGAGTTATCATTTTCAATTAATAAAGTTTAGTGGATGGACCCATCATATGGATATATTTGTTGTTTCAAAATGAAATACGTTGTAATCATACTTATCATCTGAAAACATAAAGCAACACGTTTCTAAACTTAATTTTTACA
Organism: Copidosoma floridanum; assembly: GCF_036245765.1. Taxonomy (NCBI): domain Eukaryota; kingdom Metazoa; phylum Arthropoda; class Insecta; order Hymenoptera; family Encyrtidae; genus Copidosoma; species Copidosoma floridanum. Next base: position 5,985,991 of record NW_028321917.1, on the reverse strand, counting down.
AAATAATTTTTTTCGCAGTTCTGAAAATTTTTCATTTTTTAATAAGATTGTTACTTTAGGTAGAATGTTTTTTATACAAGAGAAGAATTTATAAGCAAAGCTTCATCGGAATTATTCAGTTATTAATTAAATCAGTAATCGTACGAAATTTAAAATAGTTTACTCGTCTGATAACACAACAATAATATTTTATTTTCGAGAAAAATCGGTTGAGTAATTATTTTATAAAACAACCCAAATAAGATTAGTCTAAAATTATACATAAATGCCTCATATTACATACATTTTGATATTTCATAAAGCTTGTGTTTAAAAACGTAACCACTTTTTGACACTTTTGAATTGCACATCATTATTGATATCGATCAGGTTGGTAGTGTAAAAAATGTTCGCGCATTTTGTTCACAGAGATAAATTTTGATGAAGAAATAAATGACAAAATGTAATGACTAACACTTTATTCTTGTACCACCACTCAGAACAAAATTTTTTTTTAATTATTGCTGTTTATGAATATATTAAAAAAAACGTACCTCTAGCTTGCTAATAAAAAGTATTTTCTTATTATACTATAGCTTAAAATGTAACACTACGACGTTTTTTAAAAATTAAGGTAGCTCTAGAACAATTTGTTACTGCCGTGTACGTTTTTTTGTAGATTATTATGCCAGATCATTGACAGTCTTTCTTGTCGTTAGCATACCTACATACTTTTTAGTATTTGATATTTAAAAATTTTATTCGATAAGAGAAGACTTTTTACATCACGATGAATTGCGTGAAAAAATCTATAAGTTCATAGTTTTATAAACTACCATCAGTTTTTTATGTACGTGTGTTACTTAGTTATATAAGGAAATTTAAATGAAAAAACGTGGAATCTTGGAGCATGGCTATTTATTTCATATATGAGTTGGACAATGTGATCCAATATTTCGGAGTCATCCTGACTCCCTCTTCAGGGAACTATGCAGATGCGAACATGAAAATTCCAAACGCAGCATGACTGATAAAGACTAGTCAGTCATAACTACGGCAATGGAGTACTTATAATTAAATAATCTTAATATTATAAACTTTATCAGTCAAAATGTATATACAGTTAAGTTATCTACAATATAAGTCACATCCTGACTCAGCACATGTAACTGAAAGATATTAAATGTAGTAATATGAACTACATTTTAGTATTACTACATTTAATATCTTTCAGTTACATGTGCTGAGTCAGGATGTGACTTATATTGTAGATAACTTATCTGTATATACATTTTGACTGATAAAGTTTATAATATTAAGATTATTTAATTATTAGAACTCCATTGTCGTAGTTATGACTGACTAGTCTATATCAGTCATGCTGCGTTTGGCATTTTCATGTTCGCATCTGCATAGTTCCCTGAAGAGGGAGTCAGGATGACTCCGAAATATTGGATCAGATTGTCCAACTAATATATGAAATAAATAGCCATGCTCCAAGATTTCACGTTTTTTCATTTAAATTTTCTTAATTATGGCAAAGGAGCAAAAAGACAGTAGTTTTATTATCAAAATTACTTAGTTATATAGCCTGCTGGAGTCGTAAGACATTAATTTTTGTAACAAGGATTAACCAAACATCAAAACAATAACCTTATTTTTTTATAACAAAAAAGTGATAGTTCAAAGAGTATTACTAAACATAGTTTAGCTCAATTAAGTTTTTTTTTAAATTTTTTACTTAAGCTACTGTAGCTACTTTATATTACTGATTACTGTACATTGTTATAATAAAAGCTGGTAGTTCAGTAATGCTACATCAAGGTGGTTCTTTTACACAATGATTATGGACCGAATAACATGAAACCTTGAGAAATTATTAAGTTACAATACACTACTTCTTAAAATTTTAGAGTAGACTGACAAATACAACGCAAAAAAATGATAAATAACAAGTAAATTCCAAACATGTACTCTTATGGCAACTAAGCATTTTTTTACTGAAAGTTATAGCCTAGTTATTTATTTACTGAACATAATTAAGTAAAAAACTGACTTAACAAAGCTTACGCAATACTAAACATACTACTATCTCGAAAAATACGTGTTTACAAGCTTAATCAAAAGATATTAAAATAAACATGGGCTTACATTTTCATTTTCTATGTTGAAAGCATAAGTAAGCATCAACTGCTGGTATTTTGAGGTTAATCGCAAATTTTACATAATCATTTCTACGAACTTTTGTATCGGATATAATGATCTAAAATTTTCAATCAGTACATGGCTTGACTCAATGAACAAAATTTACAAATAATCGTTTGAAATTTAAGCAGTACTAGTAACAAATATCAACTTGATAGCGACTATTTTACTCGTGGGTAAGGGTGCGACACCTTTTACCCATGAGTTATAAAAGAAGAACCACGTTAAGGTGGCTCCTTACTATAAATCCCACAAGAAGAGTAAGCATACTGCAACACAGCTTTTTATTGGCTGTGGAGGTTCTTGACTAAAAATGGATAGGTACCTATAGTCCCTTTAAAAAAAGTTTAGTCACATCTACACCGTTGAGCTGTATCATACAATCGAGATCATTGAAAATCCCCTACTGCAATATTTGATCGTAAGAAATACTACACCAACGTTATATTTGTTGCTTACTAACACAAGAATTTTTCGTGTAACCTTTAATGGTCTTAAATTTCGTGCCAAGTATATAGGTTTTAAGATATCAGTACAAGTATTTAGTGACGGTGGTACGGTTTTTTCCCTTACCAACTGTGGCTATGAAAAATAGATGTATCCAGTAGGTGTTTACGTTTTACATAACATACTGGAGCGTAGGTTTTAGACAGACGTGGTACGGGAAAAAACCGTACCAAGCTATGAAAAACTCATAACTAAGTATAGTAGAGGATTTTCAATGAACTCGGTCTTTCCGTGAAGCTTCGATTTTATGTCAACGCCACCTAGTGGATCCTACTGAACTAAAGTGAAAAGCTGGCGTATTTTTGCAAAACTTTGAGCTCATTTATTGCTATTGCTATTATATTTTTTAAGATAAAAACCATACTGAAACCATCTAGGAAGTGTCAAGAATCGGTGTGCAAAATTTCAGCAAAATCGGTTCAGTAGTTTTTGCGGTTAGCGATTACAACGGTTTTAGCGACTTTGCTTTATATATTAGTAAGATAAGATTAAAAATATTACCCTAAACCTTGAAAAAAAAGCCAAAGTCTTACCTCTACTTGAAAAAAAAGAAACCACCTAGCAGTGTGACAAGCTATTACCCCATTAGCTTGACTCCTGCCATTAGCAAAGTTTTTGAAGCGATATTAAACTCTACTCTCAAGTCTTACGCTTCATCCCTCAATATCATACCCAACAATCAATTCGGGTTCGGCATCGTCTATCTACAACTCATGCCATACATAACGTCACAGCTTAAAATAACTCGCATCTAGACAAAGGTGAGACTGTATAGGTGCTTGCCTCGTGGATCTCGAGAGAGCTTTCGACTCCGTGTAGATTAATGGCTTACTCTACTCTTTGTTTCAACTCAAGTTCCCAATCAATTTTGTCCAGCTCATCTGGAGCATGACACGTGACAGAGAGTTCTTAACATGAAATGGCAATATATTGCCGTCCTTTACTCTTAAAATCAAAGAGGGGATGATGCAAGGAACGGTAAATTCACCAGAGATTTCCAATATATTTACAAAAGCGCTACCGATGCCTTATCATCTCAACGCGAACAACAATTCCTACTCGGCTTGCTTCGCAGACGACCTCATCATCTTGGTAGCAGATAAGCACCCCTCAATCTAACTCATCTCTGTCGAAGCTCTCACCGCTGTTCCCCTGTAAATATCTCCCTCCCCCCATCATTAGGTCATGTCTCTGTATAGTTCTTTTAAAATAGCGAGTGCTTGGCTTTTGTCAGTATTTTTGTTTGCGCCAACCATGACTAAAACTATGTATTTTTATTTAGCAAATTGAAAGTTAAGAAAAAAAAAAAAAAAAAAAAGATATATACTTCCCTTGTATTTCCTGGTATAAGAACATAAGGAAGGTTGGTAACAGAGACCCATCAGCCAGAAAGTGTAAGAAAAAAGCGTGCACTTTTAGATGTGGGGGGGGGGGAGGCACAGAGTAGCAGTGGAAACACAGAGCAAGAGAGGGAGATAGTTATACATCGATGAAAAAAGGAAAATTATATTAGTGACATTAATACTATGGAAAACGAAAATTATTTGACATAGTACTGTTGTCACTGTTTTTATTTTTCTTTAACATACAATAGATCCGACCGTGCAGCTCTAATAATAGATATTGATGTACTTGTTTTAAACAAAAGAGACAACGGAAAAGTGAGCGAAATCGTCTCGTTTACAAATTGAAAAAGTTGCGTTTGAAAGCACTAGAGCAGCTTAGTTGTCTACTGCTAGAAGGATTTAGGTCACGTGTAATTTGATTACATGTGACAGAGTGGTGCCTATTCTTGAATGTATTATAGTTCATATTCACATTTCTCTCTTATCGCACACGCATTTCACAAGAATATTTGTCAAATCACAATCAAGTACTTATTGATCCATATCCTAAGTTGAAAAAAAAAACAATGGATCCGGGAACCATGAAAGAAGCGAAGCTTTAAAAAGGTTTATAAAGAAACTATTTTATTTAATTATATAATTTTTGTCAATTTCTCATTATTTTATTTAAAAAATACGACGTTTATTAATGCTCATTCATTATTTTATATTTATAAAAATTTATCACGCGTATACTTTTGCCGTCTTGTTTAAGATACTTTCAGATTTTTGCGCTGTTTAGGAACGTCACGTTTACACATATTCCCGATCGGAAATTTTAACTAGGCTACCTACCTGAAAAATGTATGACAAAATTTTATGTGTATTTACTTGCTACAACAAAGGGAAACTGTTTTCTATATCAGACAAAAGGTAATGATAATAAGGTGCCAGTATTCAATGTTATTTTAGGAATATAAACTTTGCGTTTTTTTCTCCCATAATTATTTCTGCTTTTATTTTATACTTAAATAATTTTGTTATTTTTAATCTTGTGCCTCTACAGAGACCGTCTGATATACTTAAAGTTCTTATTAACACTACTATAGCATTTATTTTTAATTTTAATTCATGTAATGGAAGACCCTCTCTAATATTATTTTAAAATACTATTGGAAAGTTAATATTTGCGTTAATTTAATTATGTTTAGTTAATCATATGTTTTATCAACTCCTTTGTGAGTCACGTATTCTGCTGTTGTGAACTAATTTTCAGCCTGCATTGATAAATACACGAGTAATGTCGTTATATTGTCTACTCAATCTGTTCGTGGGGGGTTGGCGCGCGGAGCGCGCAGGGGACGTTAGCCCCACTAGTATATATCGACGCCCCGGGCGAAGACTATGCCCTGCTTCGAAGCCTGGACGAAGACTATGCCCTTTTCTGGAGTCCGGACGAAAACTATGCCCTTTTGTCTGTTCCAGACGAAAACTATGCCCTTTTAGGATCCCAGACGAAGACTATGCCCTTTTCCGGAGTTCGGACGAAGACTATGCCCTTTTCTCGCGCTCGGACGAAAACTATGCCCTTTTTTCGTTCCGGATGCAAACTATACCCGTTTTTTCTAGTCCGTGTGAAGACTATTACATTTTTTCCGAGTCTGGACGAAGATATTGACTTTTTTTGGAGCCGGATAAAGTACAATTCATTTAAGCTCACCGTACATTTGTGTTTGTAATTAGATATATAGTCAAATATACTTATATAGTGGTTGCTGTTTACATTTACATAAATAATTGTAAATAATAATACAAACTCAGGAATTATTTTATAAGCATGATAATTTGCAATTAATGAATATGAAAGACTCTTTTCTGTTTTATTTTCAAATTTAATTTTTTTCTACATTTTTGTTGATTATAATAAGTAACTAATGTAATTATTGTAACTTGAAGTTAAAAAATTAACAAAATTTGTACAAATCGTGATATAATAAAATATAATGTTCGGAAGAAAATTGAGAAAAAAGTAAACTTTTTTTTATTAATTAATGTTTGCAAGACATGCATATTTAGATTACAAAGTATTATTTAACACAAGAATAAATTAGCAAGTTTGAATTAATTACAGTTATTGTTATGTACAAATCACGGAATCTTTGAAAAAAAAAACTCAAAAACCCCTTTTTTTAAACACTTACCAAAACTCCAAATACTAAGGCCGTTAGACCTGCTAAGAATAATAATTACATGTTATTTTTTTAAAAAGGCGTCTGTAGATTCACGTACATGTAAATCTCGATGTGAAGATATAACTTATATCGATATAAATATATACACAATATCGAGAAATCTGAAAATGTTAAATCGTTTTTAGAAGCTTCGCATTCGTGAGCTTCTTCCAGCGTACTAGTAGCTAGTAGAGAGGTTAGTAAATAATATTGGGGTGTTTTTTAATTGAGTTTTCATCTGGACGCGAGAAAAAGATATATTCTGAGCGCAGACTCAGAAAAAAGGGCACAGTTTTCATCTGGACTAGAAAAAAGGGCATAGTTTTCGTCCAGGGCCAATTAGGGAATAGTCTTAGCCCGGGGCGTCGATATATATACACGTAGACAAACCAAAATTTTTAGGTAGAGCCGAGCTCGTCTCCTATAATATCACGCCACCATCTAATGCAATGCATTTGCCACACGAAGACCAATGTATACTAGCTAGCGGGCTTATGTAGAAAATTTCCAATCGGGGTTTTTCGATATTTTTCCGGTTCGTATGTTATCTTGAAAATTTGTACATCACCTGTTTTATTTTTGAGCTTCTTGTCTAATTTCACTTATCAATTCTTACGCCACATGATGATGCTGAGAAAAAGAAAGAGAGCATGCGCTCGCTTGCAACCGCATACATAAAAAGCTTCGCTTCAGAAAAACTATCCAATTTTTTAAATAAAATTTTTTTCGATCCTCAAATGCAGTGCTTTGCCCTACGGCACACTTTTCGCTCACTAATTACTTTTCTCCCACGGGAGAAAAAAAATATTCTGGCCCTACTGGGCCTAAAGTTTGTTTTCACCCTAAGACGGAAAGTAATTGGCGAACGAAAAGTGTGCCCATGGACGCAAAGTTGCACTTACTGCCCTTGATACAAAAAATTTCGTTCTCACCTCGGGTAGAAACGTACAACGATCACGACCTTCAGGTGCCCAAGTTGTATTTTCTGCCTTAGGTAAGAAACATACTTTGGGTGTTTTTTTAAACATTTTGATGTCTAGTGCGCCCTCAGTAGGAAAAATAGGATTCACACCTGGTGCGCATCCAACCAGAGCAAGTACAAAGAATCTCTTGGGCTTTGCTTCATAGGTCCCTTGGGCCTGGTGCTTGCCCAGGCGAAATGCACCACCAGGTACGAAAACTACCGTTACAGTGAATGGTGGTTTTACTGTTGTGATTGTTGTAGCTGCTGTACCTACTGGTAGATCTATTGGGTTTATTTATATGACTGCTGATACTGCTGAGGCTGTTGACTCAGCTGTAATGATGAATATAGTTTTTACTTCAGCTGTTGCAGATACATGGATTGTACGTTTAATTTGAATGCACAATTACTAAAATAATTTACCAGGATTATTTCTAATGCTGTTGTTTGAAAATATAATTAAAAAATAATTCATGACTAACTGTTATATTTTTACTAATCGCAAAAATTTATTATCTAAATGGTGAGAATTCAGTCTACGTATTTTAAAATAAAATCAAATATTTAATGACCACTCTTATCGTGTTATCATCTAATGGCAGGGTATAAAAGATTTTCTTCGGTGAATAACTTTTTTCTGAAATTTTTTATAGTTCAAACTTGCGTTCAATGTTTACGGTTAGCGTTCGTTTAACATTAGATAAAATCTTAGCTAAGTAATATTTACGACAGTATTAAAAGTTCATTTCGTATAGGATATTTTTGGTAAAATTTAAACACATTATATCACACAGTAATGAATTAAAGATAGAAGAAATTCTTCAAACCCACATTTACTTTTATTTTAATGTTTTATTCATCGACATAATTTTCTTGATAAAACTTTTTTCTTTAACATAATTTGTAAGGGTTTTTTTATTCCACAATACATCAACATATTTCGAACAGTAATAAATTCAAAGAACATCCTTATGTTTGGAGAGAGAACAATTGTATAAAATTGATGTTTGACTTTAATGCTATTTACTTTGTAGGAATTGTAAAGATAAAACAATTATGAAATCTTGTATTATCTAGTGTAATCATCAGCAAATAAATTGTAGTACAAATCGCTGGCTCTAATTACAGTTACCGGGGATCCAGAGCTTGTCAGATGTGGCATCCATTTCAAAATGTCAAACTGTTGAGTTGCCGGGGGGTATATATCTAGCGATGGTTTTCGCTGCATTTGGGAGCAATTTATTGTCTGTTGGGGCATCTGTGATTGTTGCACCTGCTGATGGGAAATAAACGTTTGCTGATGTTGATGCAGAGGCAACGGCTCTTGCTGACCGTATGATGACAGCTCGTCTTGGAGCAATTTGTTGACATCGAAAGGCATCGCTGTGGATAGCAGCATTTTACTCTTTTGAAGAAGGTTGGAGATATCAGGGCAGTTTTCGTAGTCCTTTTTGAACTTCATTCTACGATTTTGAAACCATATTTTCACCTGAATTTCCGTGAGTTTTAACTGCTCCGCCACTTGAACTCGATGGGACCGGCTCAAATACTTAGTTCTCTGAAATAACCGTTCCAGCATTATAATCTGTGGCGTTGTAAATACCGCCCTGCTTCTTCTCTTTACATATTGGCCTGAAAATATAGAAACACACATGTTGTACACGTACAAATATTTTGTTTAATGCAAAATAATTATGTGAGCTTGATGTTTACCTATCGTTTTCTGATCTTCAGAGTTTTGTTTCTCAGCAACGTCATTCAGTTGTTCCGGATATTGAACCTCCATTTTTTTCTGGACGATTAATGTATACTCTAATTTTAGTATATTATTCCAATTTGACAGAGGCACGTGGTTTCAACACAGTTTTTAACGATTTAAAGAACCACTGTAGGTAAGACATTTACGAATACAAAAATAGATTTTTTCTGGCTCTTCAAAAATACGAGTTAAAATCGAATGCTAACACTGAACTGAAATGTAACGCTCAAACACACGACTACAAATACCCCAGTTTTAGTTGCTACTGTAAAAGAGATTATAAGCCTATTATCTTTTATTTCTTAGTAAGAGCTTCATAAGCAATGATGTCACTGTTAAGCCGATCCTGTGAAATTGCGCTTACCTATGTAAAACTGACAATTACCGTATGACGATAACTGTGTAAGTAATTTAAGCCTTTTATATTTAGCATCGGACTGTATCGATACGCCGTTTTTTAGATCTATAGTATTTAAATTGCTGATTATTACATACCAAAATTTAAAATTACTTACGTATTCTAAAATACTTAGTACATAGCATATCACCGAGGACTCAGAAAGGTGCACTGCAAATAACAAACTGTTATATGATCAAACGTGTTATGCATGCGTCATGCTGCTCCATTTTAATGCAGTCTAAGTGAGTAGTGTAAGTAAAATAGTAGATTTTGTTGTACTTGATGGCATGCGTCATCAAGGCCTTGCCCTGGTTGGAAGCAACATGTGCGAACCCTGTGTTTCTTATAGTGAGAGCTCAGTAAACGCCCAAAGTATAAAAATATATAATTTATTGAAGTTACTTCCGGTCCCCTTTACAACACATAACGCTACCCGCCACCATACCACACGTTTTGAATTTTATTTCTTTTTTTTTTAACGGATTCTGAAAAAAAAGATAGTTCCCAAATATTACTGAACCTCTGACCTACTGCATATTAGCTGAGGCCACTTACCACTCTGCAGCTCCGATATTTCATATTCGATTACTGCATGTTTTCTTGTACTTCAAAACTTGGTTTTAATGTAAATTTTTATTCATTGTTTATTGATTTAGATTGATTATAAATTACATTAATAAATAATTCATTTAATAAACTAATTTTTTTGGTTAATTGGTTTGTTCAAAAACTTAGAAATTACTATATCTTAGTGGAGCAGCTTTCCCATATTCAAATAAATATTTATTTACTTATAATTAATTTGTTAGTTTAACAATTAATAAATAATTGTTCATATAATTTTTTGATATTTTTTAAAATTAAAAAAAAAGTTTTTGTACTGTACTTTACAATAATAGATTTTTATTGTTTTATTCTTTCACAATTTTTTCATTTGTGATTGAGTTGATTTTTGGACTTAAGGACGTTCTTTACATAGTTATGGGGGGAACAGTTCGGAAAAGTGAGAGGAGCGCAAACATATGCAGTAATGTTGGCAATTATTTTTCTCATGTGGATAATATACTAACATACATGCCATTGTCCATACTTGATCCCTTCTTTCTAAATTTATTTAAAAACCAACTTGTGGATCTATTTGAAAATTTAATAGGTTTATCTAAAAGTAATCTTTTATACTACAAAAATTTGGAGATTGCATATTTAAATCATCTGTAATTATTTAACTATGATTAATATTCTAAAAAAATCACTTGAAAAATGAATTTATGTTAACCATTTACGGAACTTCTACATTATTAGCTCTCGAAACTTTTTTCGAAAGTTCTTGTATGAAATATGCTCTACCAGGAGAAATTTAGAAACGTTGCTTATTAAATTGTCCATAACTCAGCCGAGTTTCAGATAAGGTAATCGTAAACGATATAATGACGATGACAAGCAGTTCAAAAAATGCCGATTGATATGGACTTAAGCAGTCATAAGACGAGCCGTTGTGAGGAGCGTCATTACATTTTTTTTCCAATTATAAGATTAGACAGTTCCTTTGTTTTAAATAACAAAGAACTTTTAAGGTGGTTCATGCGAAAATTAAAATCTCGGCTATCAAAGTTTAATTTGGAGAGGTTCTTTACGAACCTTTTATTTACCTCATTGCAAAATTTAAGATAGGCTTATAGCATAAAATCACGAGAACAAAACGTTTTAAAATCGTTGTTGAGCACTGGGTAAACACGAGCTCTTGTGGACGTATACAATTTTGTCACCGTATGTCATGCGATTACTTTTTGTAGAACTGGGCCAGGATGATCAAAAACTAGAGTTATAGCTAAAAGTCATCTCATTTGTAATGGTTCGTTGAAAATTTTACCTAATTGAACAAAATTGAAAGATATTGATTGAAACGCAATCATGAATTGCCATTTACTATGTTAAAAGCATAGGTAAGAGTCGACTGCTAATTTTTTGAGGTTAATCAAAATTACATCAAATAGTTTTTAGAAACCTTAAGGTGGTTATTCACGATGGTGCCGTATCAAAGCGACACGGGACCCTGTGGTTTTCTAATTTTCGATTAGCGTATTATTTGCAACATAAAATATGTTGTACTGGCACTTGACTATAATATCATTGCATTAACATACAAATAAACAAGCTAATAAAGTCAGAGTAAGAGTTATAAAAAAATTTTTTTTTGACGCAAGGTTTTGAAAATGGCATGTACGCTCCTACTCAAGCAGACGTTGCCGCAGTTTACACGTCAGACATTTCGTTTACAATTAAATATCGTATACTATTTCCCTGATTAGCCCAAACTTTTGTTATATTATTAGAAAGCTGAAAAGTTCTTCTTTCACTACGAACTTTTTGCTATTACGATCTAAATTCTACTTTACGAGATATTACATGATATCGTAGTATGGAAAAGTAACCTTCATGAGAATACATGTTAAAAGTGCATTTTTTAAATGACTTGTTTTTAAGAATTTGCCTGATAAAGGGACTTGAAATTTCAAAAGAAGATGCCTTATAACTTTACAAACAATCCCTCCAAATTTCCCTGTAAGTTTAAGTAAATGGGTTAGGTGAAGAACCACCTTAATATTGGATATTGTGATCTATAATGTGACATGGATGCTTTTTTCATTTAATGAAGAATATTTAATAACATATTTATGAACATTGACAGCTTCAATAGAAATTATCTTTTCAGTTTCATATTTGACTTGGGAGTCGTGCATTAACGACCTTAAACCCAAAACACAATTATTCAATGTAAAAAAGAAAAAAAAAAAATTGTTAGCTTAGCAAAACTGTTTTCTGTTTAAAATACATTCTTGCCCTTGAAAACTCTTATTTAAGACGTCATTAACGGTTTGATGTGCAAAGAAAATTAACAAAATTCGCAGCGTTATAGGCTTAAACGAGATATAGATAAACGGTGAAGTAAAAAAAAGTCTTGTTTAACCAATTACTGTATGTGATCAATCAAACTTACGTAATATTTTAAGTTATATGACTACGAGCATTGGTCATATTAATAATTAAATATTGATAAACATTTCTTAAAGCTTAGATTTGTAGGATTGAATTGTTTACTGAAAACTGTTATCATAAGAAATTGGAGATTTTTACTTTGAGTTTCTAGAAGAGATTTTTTCTTATTGACTTGAATAGCTTCCTTCACGATATGTTGAACTCACGGGCGTTTGGCCAAGAGATAAGGCTAGAGAGAGAAAACGAAAAAAAGAGAGAGTAGCCTAGACTGTGTGAGAGAGAGGATTAGGTCGTGTGCGGGTAGATGAGACGAGGTGTAAGATAGACAACGACCCAATCAGAAACCGAAGTGGGGTGCTGATGGGATCCACACAAGGCTGCCAAATTAACCACATGTGGTCCTATAAAATGGCATCGTCACGGGGCGTAGATGTGGTCCTCTCTAGTGTGAGCTGTATAAATTTGGCCCCCAGAGTTTATAAATACCAAAATAAATTACACCATTAGATTGCGCGTAAAAAATACAACAAATTAGCGAACTCAACTTTTTTGCGCGTTGCATTATTTTATAATTATAAATAACAATTACTTGGGGGCTGCCCCCAAATTTCAATTGTATAATTTGCTTGAGTAGTAAGTCCTACAAAAATAAGTAAAGGCTTAGAAGATAGCGCGTACATTGCGCCTGTTGCCCCCGAAATAGTTTTTTATAATTAATAGATAAATTATGGCAAAAATTGTAATAAAACATTTTATTGTAAATTTTTTGCCCTCGCGCATGCGCAGACGATCTCCAACAAGTCTTGCGCTATTTTAGGTAATTCTTCCGGGCCCCCTAACATTGCCTCACCGTACATATATATTTTTACTTGCTCCATTTTTCGTGTAAATATAGGTAAATTTAACATTCCACGTACACGTTTTTAAACCACTTTATTTAATTTAATCATTATTTAATCGAGTGTAGAAACTAAAACAGAAAGAAAGAACTCGTGCCCATGATACTAGACGTCAGTCAATATAAGATTACTGTACACTATTACCTGGTATTCCAGTGTATTTTTGTGTGTGATATATAAAAAGGGATTTGCATAGGAATGTAACCTACACTTGCACGTTTAATTCATGTCAGTGCATTGTATTTATCAATTGTATCAAAAGTGTGATCATAAACAGTAACATCCCTTCTTTAAGTAACTATCAATCGCATGAATCACGTACTAAATCATGTATCTTTAATAGTTTTATCATCTTTTTCTCTTGGATTTGCAGAGCGGTCTTAATTGTTCTTTAAGACACTTATGCAACAGGCTTACTAGATCCAGAGTAATTTTCATCATTGTGTGCAATAAATGATGTAGGAGATGAAATTAAGATGGTAAACGAGGAGGAAAAGAAGAAAGTCCACATGGATTTGTCACTCATTATCTCCTCTGCTACAAGTCATCTGATGAAGAATTAAGTATACGGGGGGAGGATGGAACTAGTTGAACTTACATGCATCGATGAACTTGGTCAGTTTATAGTTTTAACCACTCTTATTATAAGCAGGTAAATTAACATCAACCAAAGCAGCTATTCTTGATGTAAGTTCTGTTATATATAAATTTCGTTAAGTATTCTAACTTATTTCCATATCACTGTAATTATAGGGGTTTCACTACCATAAACTCCTGTTGGCCATTATTTCTCCAGCGATGCGAAATTCATCAAGAAAGAATTTATTTTTTTCGCTGCAAAGAGACTGATCGGGGACAAAGAGCAGTTTTTTTCTCTAAATCCTAATGTTCTACATACTATTAACTTTGATTTGGTAAGTAGTGTGTTTTTGTATACATGAGAAACACTATTCATCTTAGTATGGTGTTTATTGGTCTTTAATACTTCTTCAAGGTACTTCTGCAACAGGCTTACTCGATCCAGAGTAATTTTCATCATTCTGTGCAATAAATGATGAAGGAGATAAAGTTCAGATGGAAAACGAGGAGGAAAAGAAGAAAGTCCACATGGATTTGTCACTCATTCTCTCCTCTGCTACAAGTCATCTGATGAAGAATTAAGTACACGGGGGAAGGATGGAACTAGTTGAACTTACATGCATCGATGAACTTGGTCAGTTTATAGTTTCAACCACTTTTATTATAAGCAGGTAAATTAACATCAACCAAAGCAGCTATTCTTGATGTAAGTACTGTTATATATAAATTTTATTTTGTACAACAAAGTTATTTATAAGTATTCTAACTTACTTCCATATCACTGTAATTATAGGGGTTTCACTACCATAAGCTCCTGTTGGCCATTATTTCTCCAGCGATGCAAAATTCGTCAAGAAAGAATTTATTTTTTTCGCTGCAAAGATACTGATCAGGGACGAAGAGCAGTTTTTCTTTCTGAATTCTAATATTCTACATACTTTTAATTTGGATTTGGTAAGTAGTGGTTTTTTGTATACATGAGATACACTTATTATCTTAGTATAGTGTTTATTGGTCTTTAATACTTTTTTAAGATACTTCTGCAACAGGCTTCCTCGATCCAGAGTAATTTTCATTATTGTGTGCAATAAATGATGAAGGAGATGAAATTGAGATGGAAAACGAGGAGGAAAAGAAGAAAGTCCACATGGATTTGTCACTCATTCTCTCCTCTGCTACAAGTCATCTGATGAAGAATTAAGTATATGGGGGGAGGATGGAACTAGTTGAACTTACATGCATCGATGAACTTGGTCAGTTTATAGTTTTAACCACTCTTATTATAAGCAGGTAAATTAACATCAACTATAGCAGCTATTCTTGATGTAAGTACTGTTATATATAAATTTCGTTAAGTATTCTAACTTATTTCCATATCACTGTAATTATAGGGGTTTTACTACCATAAGCTCCTGTTGGCCATTATTACTCCAGCGATGCAAAATTCATCAAGAAAGAATTTATTTTATTCGCTGCAAAGAGACTGATCGGGGACAAAGAGCAGTTTTTCTTTCTGAATCCTAATGTTCTACATACTATTAACTTTGATTTGGTAAGTAGTGCGTTTTTTTGTATAAGATGTATGAAAATTAATTAACTTTTGTGCAGAGAGTTTGTATAAAATTTTGTAATTCCATTAAAAGGTATTTTACAAGTTTTATTACTAAGTATTTTACAAAATGAATTTATTATTACATCATATGCCAAAAAATAATTTAAATTTTTTTTATGGTTCTTTTTCAACGATCTATCGAAAGTTTCGTGTATATTTCTTAGTTAAATTTTTTTCTTTATATAAGTAAAATTATAATAGTTTTTAACTTCTTACAGTTGGTAATACAGTTTTTTGTTGATAAATTTGTGCACAACTTTGCCAATATGGTTATGAATAGTTTTAATTTACCTTTACTGATATTGAAATTTGAATTTCGCGGGTTTTAAGTCACCTGGAAAAGGCACACTTTTAAAAACTTGCCAAAGCGTGTTGTTACATGTATTGATGTATTTTTATACATTTATTCCTACGTTTATTCGCGAATTATCAGTAAAAACAAATAACGCGTTTCTAAAAAAATAGGCTTTCGTAAGTAACAAACGTATTGTAAACATTTTTCTATCGTATTACTCTTATTTGTATTTAACGTGGTACTTGTATATTTCAGATAATCTAATTATTATTAGTGGGAGCCGCCATACATTGGGTTAAATTGTGAAAAATTCTGCACCACTGTAGTTTGCTGAGCAAGGAAATCTAAACCCTGGAAAAAGTCCTTTTAAACTTCGAATGAAATCATCAAGTGAAGAAAACATTTACATCTGCAAATCTTGGAAATTAGCTTTAGCGGCACACTATGAAGTGCATTGCGTAAAAATTTATGTTTGTGTGGTATTTATATGTTAGAAAGGAATAGATATGATTGATGTTTTGACATAATACTGTTCTTTTGATTTGCTAATGAAAGTAAATTTTTTAAAGTCTCAAAATAGTTTGAAAATGACAGTCGAGTTACAAAAAATAACTTTTGAAATTAGCATTGATGGTGACGAGTGGAATTGTATAAAGCCTACCATAAAGTATGATAAAGATAGAATTGATCAAAGACTCAATAACGATTGGCCACGAATGATAAACACAAAAATTTGGCAGGTTAATCATTTACCGTGTGCTTTTGTTTTCAAACGGCAAAAATTTTATAAAAGCCCAGATTTTCCGTATTTTCGGCTATTTGGTAGTTGCACTGACAAAATCTGTAAACAAGAAATCGTTGGCATATGTGATAGCCTACAAGAAAATGGAGTTGTTATATCATTTCAATGTGTAGATATAACTAATATAAAACACTCAAAAAAATTAGCCTTGAAAGGACAAACAAGAACTGAAGCAAAAAATGAACTCTTGTGTGTTAAACCCCTTGAATATAGGCAAAAGTTAGCAAATAAGTTATTAAATGATTCTGGAGGAAATTGCCCCCTTATTGCTTCAGCTCCAGTTTATTTTGTAGTTAGGCAGGAAGGAAAAGATAGTCTTTATGATACCTCCAAGTATCCTGGGGGAGCTATCATGTCGATATTGTCAATGATGAGCGACATACCAAGTATTAGGGAATTCTCATCTTTTCCATATTATATTTATTATTTTACCGACAATCAAATTAATTTATGGAAAGAGCTTTTTGCATTTAATGTTGTTCTCTCGATTGATGCTACCGGAAGCTTAGTGCGGGCTCCTGTAATATATAAAGATAACATAAGTTCATATGTATTTTTTTATAATATTGTGTGCAGTTTCAATAATCAAGTTTTTACGTTAAGCCAGTGCCTATCAAGTTGTCACGATACTCAATCAATATTTTTTTGGTTACGCTCTTGGTTGGATCGTGGGGCACTAACTCCTAAAGAAATAGTAATTGATTGTTCTGATGCCCTTCTTAATGCTACGTGTTTGGTATTTAATAATATGTATTATATTTCTTACTTGGACCAGTGTTATGAGTACTTGACAGGCGTAAAAAAAAAATTACCAAATTGCTTAATTAAAAGAGATAGGGCTCATCTGATCAAAAATATCTGTCAACTTGATTGTTTTAAAAATGAAAATTGGACGAAAAAAGATTTTTTTGTACGGATTGTTGGATATTGCTTACAAATTGATAATTTGCAATTATTAAATGATCTAATTTCAGCCATTTTCTATTGTTTGTAAAAGCCAATATATTGACACTGAAAGTGAATGTTATAAAAGGAAAGATTGGCTAATGACAAAAATTTCTACATTTGATTATTAAAGAAAAAGAAACCGATGTAGAAGAAACTGATACAGATTATAGTTATATGCAATTAGGTGAAAGTATCACCACCGAGACGAAAAAATCGAGTAAAATTAAAAAATATATTTTGGACATCTACAATAATTGTTTGAAAATTGTATGTGGACAAACTGGAGATTTTGAAGTTCCTAATAATTACTACTTACCAAATTTATCACCGTACATGATTAAATTATTTTCTCAATCTCCATCGTGGACAAATGTCATGAACAAACCGATGGGCTCAAAAAATACTGTTTCAACATCAGCTTCATCTGAGTGTTATTATAAAATAATGAAATCAGATTATCAAATGAATAGTCCAGTCTCTGTCAAAAGATTCTTGTTGCACCACTTAGATCTAATTAATGGAAGTACAAAAATTGGTAGGACTTTGATTAAAGAAGCTCTTACTGAAATACCTCAAAAAACTGTTACAACTTTAAATAATAATTGCCATCAAAATAAATCACAAAAAAAATATAAACAAATTCAAAAATTAATTATTGAGAGTTTAAATGTCAAAAGCGATCAAAAGTATACTGTTGCCTATTATGATTGTAATTCTATTCTGAAAAATCTTTTTAGTATGCGAATGCAAAAAAGCAAACATGTTTTATGGTCCGAAGATTTTCAAACTTTAAAAAGTAATATGGAAGTTACAGGAAGTGTTATCGATTCTTATTTTATTTCTAAAATTTTATGTGATTGGAAAAACATTTCGGTCGTTCCCACTGATCAAACAAACTACATACTTGGCTACTCTTATAATTCGATAAAAAATGATGAATGGTTAATGTACAATTTAAATCATGAATTTACCAACACGGTAGTCTTCCCTTACTATAAAAATAGTCATTGGTGTGCAATAATAATCAATGTAGAACAACAAACAAAAATGCATATTGATCCTATGGACGTAAGTGATAAAACTGGGGACATGGCTATAATAAGATTTTTCAAGTATTTAGACCAATGTAAAATTCGAAAAAAACATAATCTCTGCGACATCACTTGGCGTAGAATATATGCTTCAACTGATAGACCCGTTCAACAAGGTGGGTTGGACTGTGCAATTTTTATATGTTTTTTAACTGATAAAATTGTCAAAAATCAGTCTTTGTTTTGTCCTGACTTTGACTCAAAAAAATATCGCTTGGAAATTATAAACATAGTCATTAAGAATTCACTTAATATTGAAAATATTTGTTTGTATTGTGAAAACACAAAAACAGAAAAAACAAATATAAAGGTTTGTTTAATGTGTCATAGATTTTCCCATATTCAATGTGTTTTACGTAGTAACGATTTCTCTTTTCTTCAAAATAATATTTGTTTATTGTGTTGTGAATGCCAGTAGACCTATGTAATGTATGTATATTTTATTTATAATCTGTAAATTCGAGAAATGACTAACAATAGAAACGATAATTCTTACTTATACTATTTAATTTAACATATTAGTGTATACGTTGTGTAATAAACCCAATATACATGGAAAGTTAAAAAATACTTTATATTTTAGTAATTTTTTTTCAGACTAATTAAGATATGCATATCAATCTTATGAATTATTAAAAATAATTGTTCATTTTTTATCGTAATAGTAAGATTTTTTATACTATTTAATGCACTATATAAAATTTAATACTAAAGTTTTTCAAAATAATGTAAAAAAAATCTTAATTCAAAGTTTTTTTTATTGAATAGTGCTGAAATTTCAAAGGCTAATTGGAATGACATTTCAAATGTGATTTTATTTTATTTTGCAGTAAGATTTTATTGACATTAATAATTGTTGTCGAATGATGCAAAGTTTAATTATTCAAATATCGATTTTTTATATTTAAAGGTATTCGTCTAGTTAGAGGCTTATATACTAACAACACATTGATAAAAAGTTTTGATGAGAACAAAGTAAGTGCTTGGGTTTAGGAACAGCTTTTACCGAAAATTCATACAGCTTTTAAATTTTTCAGTTTTCAATTTTAATATAAAATATGGTACATACATAAACATTTGGAATAATTTTAACATTTTTGGGCTTTCGTTTTATACTTTGTTTTTCAGTCCATACATCCCTAACACTTCTACAATAAGCTGTGTACGATCGTTTACTAAGTTCAATATTCCCATCGTGAGCTGTGAGACCAGTGAGCAAATACTTACTTTTGTATACAAATAATTTTTTTGGAATCAAGCTTAGTAAAATTATCTGGTCTACATGTTCCAAATCTAAAGCTAGGTAGATACCTGTTTGGTATGTATTTATAATAGAATTTTTACATATATCGCGTGCACTGCTTTTGGGAAACTTCCTTAAATTTTTTTCAATTTCCAGAAAATTTACTTTTTTATCTTTAAATATTTCGATAACTTGGTATACTTCGTTGTTAATACCATTACAAATTGTACAGTCACTAATTTTTTTAATCAAGTAATGTTCGTTCATTAACTTAGTCAACAGTTCTCCACACTTGATTTGACAAAAAATTCTGTCCATTATTACTTTTAAATAATAAAAAGAATAAATTGCTCTTTGTTAATACAGATAATTAATGTTTCGAGAAGTGCATTCAGAGATAAATTTAAAGAAACAAAAACTACAAGTACATGATTTTAACGTATTTTCACTATCTACAAAATTTTGGAAATCTTTGAATTGATTATACGAAAAAATAACAACTTCCGCCAAACTATCAAATGCCGAGGTATCATCAAGATAATAGTCTTTAGAA
This sequence comes from Copidosoma floridanum, assembly GCF_036245765.1. Taxonomy (NCBI): domain Eukaryota; kingdom Metazoa; phylum Arthropoda; class Insecta; order Hymenoptera; family Encyrtidae; genus Copidosoma; species Copidosoma floridanum. The sequence continues at coordinate 5,965,602 of NW_028321917.1, read as the reverse complement.
TTGATTTTTTTTGGTCCTTGTGCTTTTCCGTTTCTGATAAAAAAATTGTTAGGTAAACGTTTTCAGTTTGTTTTTTTCTTGATTGCTTGCTGATGTTGATGAATGATAAAAGGACAAGAAGTGACATACATCCCTTGAGGTTTGGTCTCAGAATCATTTTCAATATTTAAACAGTAACTATGGTCACTAAGATGTTCGCTCTCGTTCACTTTAGAGTCAGGACACAAATTACTACTATCACTATTGAGAAAGTTATAACTGCTACCTATTTCTTCGCAATTTGAAATATTTCTCTGGGCTGAAACTACATTTATAGAAATTCCGTTTATTTGAAAACAAAACTCATCAAATAAAAATAATAATAAATGTGTTACCATAATTCCTTTTTTCAACGGATACTTCTTTCTTAGTGAGATACTTACACACAGCATGATCTAAATTTTCTACATTAGTGTTTGATTCTTGCTCGATAAATAAATTATTGGAAAATAATGATTCCTCATCAGAAACATAGGGCACAGACACAATGTTCGAAGATTTCTGGATCATTACAGTATCTAAAAAAACGAATGTATTTACACAAACCGCGTTTTTTTAACATATGTAAAATCATCGAATCATGCTTCTTTTACTTTTGTTATAAATATTTACCTTCTTCAAATGTATCATTCTTATTATCTTCCATATTTTTTGCTACATCCTTATCTTTATTTCTCCCCTCCCAGTTTTCTTCGTAATTAAAGACTGTACTATGCATTAAGTTCTTTTTTACATTAATTCGTTTTGTAGAGTGCTTTGTTTCATAAATTAACTTTCTTCCCTCTTCTGCTACAACTTTGTTTTCTCTTATGTGTTCTTTAATAAATTCTGATATCAGCATAGGTTCTTTGATCTCTCTCGAAAAAAAAGAAGTGTTATTAATAAAAGGAATGCAAAACTTGTCGGTTACGTGTAGTATATATGTCCATGATAAAAAATAACTAAGTATGTACTTGAGCATATCTTGATATAATTTTGGCTTGTAAAAAGCATTTGGTTCCATATTACAACGATTAATAGAAATTTTTCAATCTTCTGCTCTCTTTTCTAACGTTTGTATAAAGTTTAATGAAGTGCTGCTTTCAAAGTGCGAACTAAACTGCTTGCAATTACTTGACACTAATTTTTCTGTAAAATTTTGAGAGTAACCCTCATTTGATTTATACTTCGATTCAATTTCTTCCTTATTAATTTTCTGTAATAAACACGATTTAGAGATCCTCATCATATCACTATCATAAGGGTTCAGGATAACAGTCAAAAAGTTAATGACACACGTTTCGAATTCTTGTATGTTTGTGAGAGTAGATAAAAGAATAACATTTTCGATTATAAACTTTTTTACACCATTTAAAGAATTAGAAAATGCTTCATGTTTGCTCATTGCCATTAACATAGAAATAACTTCAATCTTTATAATAATGTTTGGAAAGTCTCTTTCATGATCTCTTATACTTTTAAAACATTTTTCATTATATTCATTATATGTGCAGAAATTAAACACAAATGATATGCCATCAAGGAGTGGCAGAAAAAAGTCGCAAATTAAGTAAGATGGCAATAATGATATACCATGTTTAAGATACAATTGGCCTAATTTTATAAAATATCTGATATCTACTGCTTCAGTAATGCACTGCATAAAATTCATCAATAGATTATCAATTATCACTGATATGAGTATTAAAAATAACTCTGAACTTAGATATACATCTTTTATCTTGAAGTTTCTTAATATATTCCTATGCACTGAAACCAAAAGTGGTTTTTCAAATAATTCCAACGTATCTTGACACAGCTTTAATTGTTCTTGCGAAAAGTACATACAACTAAATTTATTTAAACACAAATTTTGAATAACGCCATAATATTCCACGCCATATACCATATCATGTAGATTATCAATCTCATTGAATTGATCGTTTTCAGAATTAATATCAATGGCACTTTTGGCACTCTTTCCACTTTTGTTACTTTCTGCCTTCCCAAATTTAAAAAACAATATGCGTTCTTTTACACATTTTCGGTTTTGATGCATAAATATGTATAAACTGTGCTTTTGCATCCTTCCAACCAATTTTCTACAAGCTTCATCCCATACAAAATTTTTCTCTTTACATAAAATTCCATCTTCATTAAATATAGGTATGTCTTTTAGTGCATTAAAGATTTCTTCTGCTGATACTTTGGGCTGAAAAGGCATAGCTAGAAAAAGAATAACCGTGTGGAAATATTTTGTATGGTCAAGGCCAGAGGGTAAAATCAATCTTCGATGATTCATATTTAATTTCCAAGATTCGCAGATGAAAATGTTTTCTTCACTTAATGATTTCATTCGAAGTTTTAAAAGGACTTTTCCAGGGTTTCGATTTCCTTGCTCAGCAAACTGCAGTGGTGCAGAATTTTTCACAATTAAACCCAATTTATGGCGGCTCCCACTAATAATAATTAGATTATCTGAAATATACAAGTACCACGTTAAATACGAATAAGAGTAATACCATAGAAAAATGTTCACAATACGTTTGTTACTTACGAAAGCCTATTTTTTTAGAAACGCGTTATTTGTTTTTACTAATAATTCGCGAATAAACGTAGGAAAAAATGTATAAAAATACATCAATACATGTAACAACACGCTTTGGCAAGTTTTTAAAAGTGTGCCTTTTCCAGGTGACTTGAAACCCGCGAAATCCAAATTTCAATATTAGTAAAGGTAAATTAAAACTAGTCATAACCATATTGGCAAAGTTGTGCACAAATTTATCAACAAAAAACTGTATTACCAACTGTAAGAAGTTGATAACTATTATAATTTTACTTATATAAAGAAAAAAATTTAACTAAGAAATATACACGAAACTTTCAATAGATCGTTGAAAAAGAACGATAAAAAAAATTTAATTTATTTTTTGGCATATAATGTAATAATAAATTCATTTTGTAAAATAATTAGTAATAAAACTTGTAAAATATCTTTCAATGGAATTAAAAAATTTTAAATACAAACTCTCCGCACAAAAGTTAATTAATTTTCATACATCTTATACAAAAAAACGCACTACTTACCAAATCAAAGTTAATAGTATGTAGAACATTAGGATTCAGAAAGAAAATCTGCTCTTTGTCCCCGATCAGTCTCTTTGCAGCGAAAAAAATAAATTCTTTCTTGATGAATTTTGCATCGCTGGAGAAATAATGGCCAACAGGAGCTTAGGGTAGTAAAACCCCTATAATTACAGTGTTATGGAAATAAGTTAGAATACTTATAAATAACTTTGTTGTACAAAATAAAATTTATATATAACAGTACTTACATCAAGAATAGCTGCTTTGGTTGATGTTAATTTACCTGCTTATAATAAGAGTGGTTGAAACTATAAACTGACCAAGTTCATCGATGCATGTAAGTTCAACTAGTGCCATCCTCATCCCCTATACATAATTCTTCATCAAATGACTTGTAACAGAGGAGAGAATGAGTGACAAATCCATGTGGACATTCTGCTTTTCCTCCTCGTTTTCCATCTCAATTACATCTCCTTCATCATTTATTGCACACAATAATAAAAATTACTCTGGATCGAGTAAGCCTGTTGCAGAAGTATCTTAAAGAAGTATTAAAGACAAATAAACACCATACTAAGATGAATAGTGTTTCTCATGCATACAAAAACACACTACTTACCAAATCAAAGTTAATAGTATGTAAAACATTAGGATTCAGAAAGAAAAACTGCTTTTTGTCTCCGATCAGTCTCTTTGCAGCGAAAAAAATAAATTCTTTCTTGATGAATTTCGCATCGCTGGAGAAATAATGGCCAACAGGAGCTTATGGTAGTAAAACCCCTATAATTACAGTGATATGAAAATAAGTTAGAATACTTATAAATAACTTTGTTGTACAAAATAAAATTTATATATAACAGGACTTACATCAAGAATAGCTGCTTTAGTTGATGTTAATTTACCTGCTTATAATGAGAGTGGTTGAAACTATAAACTGACCAAGTTCATCGATGCATGTAAGTTCAACTAGTTCCATCCTCCCCCCGTATACTTAATTCTTTATCAGATGACTTGTAGCAGAGGAGAGAATGAGTGACAAATCCATGTGGACTTTCTTCTTTTCCTCCTCGTTTTCCATCTCAATTTTATCTCCTTCATCATTTATTGCACACAATGATGAAAATTACTCTGGATCGAGTAAGCCTGTTGCAGAAGTATCTTAAAGAAGTATTAAAGACCAATAAACACCATACTAAGATAATAAGTGTATCTCATGTATACAAAAAACCACTACTTACCAAATCAAAATTAAAAGTATGTAGAATATTAGGATTCAGAAAGAAAAACTGCTCTTTGTCCCCGATCAGTATCTTTGCAGCGAAAAGAATAAATTCTTTCTTGACGAATTTTGCATCGCTGGAGAAATAATGGCCAACAGGAGCTTATGGTAGTGAAACCCCTATAATTACAGTGATATGGAAGTAAGTTAGAATACTTATAAATAACTTTGTTGTACAAAATGAAATTATTATATAACAGTACTTACATCAAATATAGCTGCTTTGGTTAATGTTTATTTACCTGCTTATAATAAGAGTGGTTGAAACTATAAACTGACCAAGTTCATCGATGCATGTAAGTTCAACTAGTTCCATCCTCCCTTCGTGTACTTAATTCTTCATCAGATGACTTGTAGCAGAGGAGAGAATGAGTGACAAATCCATGTTGACTTTCTTCTTTTCCTCTTCGTTTTCCATCTCAACTTTATCTCCTTCATCATTTATTCCACACAATGATGAAAATTACTCTGGATCGAGTAAGCCTGTTGCAGGAGTATCTTGAAGAAGTATTAAAGACCAATAAACACCATCCTAAGATAAATAGTGTTTCTCATGTATACAAAAACACACTACTTACCAAATCAAAGTTAATAGTATGTAGATCATTGGGATTTAGAGAAAAAAACTGCTCTTTGTCCCCGATCAGTCTCTTTGCAGCGAAAAAAATAAATTCTTTCTTGATGAATTTCGCATCGCTGGAGAAATAATGGCCAACAGGAGTTTATGGTAGTGAAACCCCTATAATTACAGTGATATGAAAATAAGTTAGAATACTTAACGAAATTTATATATAACAGAACTTACATCAAGAATAGCTGCTTTGGTTGATGTTAATTTACCTGCTTATAATAAGAGTGGTTGAAACTATAAACTGACCAAGTTTATCGATGCATGTGAGTTCCACTAGTTTTATCCTCCCCCCGTATACTTAATTCTTCATCAGATAACTTGTAGCAGAGAAGAGAATGAGTGACAAATCCATGTGGACTTTCTTTTTTTCCTCCTCGTTTTCCATCTCAATTTCATCTCCTTCATCATTTATTGCACACAATGATGAAAATTACTCTGGATTTAGTAAGCCTGTTGCAGATGTGTCTTAAAGAACAATTAAGACCACTCTACAAATTCAAGAGAAAAAGATGATAAAACTATTACAGATACATGATTTAGTACGTGATTTATGCGATTGATAGTTACTTGAAGCAGGGATGTTACTGTTTATAATCACACTTCTAATACAATTGATAAATACAATGCACTGACATGAATCAAACGTGCAAGTGTAGGTTACATTCCTATGCAAATCCCTTTTTATATATTACACACAAAATTACACTGGGATACCAGGTAATAGTGTACAGTAATCTTATATTGACTGACGTCTAGTATCATGGGCACGAGTTTTTTCTTTCTGTTTTAGTTTCTACACTCGATTAAATAATGATTAAATTGAATAAAGTGGTTTAAAAACGTGTACGTGGAATGTTAAATTTACCTATATTTACACAAAAAATGGAGCAAGTAAAAATATATATGTACGGTGAGGCAATGTTAGGGGGCCTGGAAGAATTACCTTAAATAGCGCAAGACTTGTTGGAGATCGTCTGCGCGTGTGCGAGGGCAAAAAATTTACAATAAAATGTTTTATTACAATTTTTGCAATAATTCATCTATTAATTATAAAAAACTATTTCGGGGGCAACAGGCGCAATGCACGCGCTATCTTCTAAGCCTTTACTTATTCTTGTAGGACTTACTACTCAAACAAATCATACAATTGAAATTTGGGGGAAGCCCCCAAGTAATTGTTTTTTATAATTATAAAATAAGGCAACGCGCAAAAAAGTTGAGTTCGCTAATTTGTTGTATTTTTTACGCGCAATCTAATGGTGTAATTTATTTTGGTATTTATAAACTCTGGGGGCCAAATTTATACAGCTCACACTAGAGAGGACCACATCTACGCCCCGTGACGATGCCATTCTATAGGACCACATGTGGTTAATTTGGCAGCCTAGTGTGGATCTAATCAGCACCCCACTTAGGTTTCTGATCGGGTCGTTGTCTATCTTACACCTCGTCTCATCTACCCGCACACGACCTATCCTCTCTCTCACACAGTCTAGGCTACTCTCTCTCTTTTTCGTTCTCTTTCTCTAGCCTTATCTGTTGGCCAAACGCCCGTGAGTTCAACTCATCGTGAACGAAGCTATTTAAGTCAATAAGAAAAAAACTCTTCTAGAAACTCAAAGTAAAAATCTCCGATTTCTTGTGATAACAGTTTTCAGTAAACAATTCAATCCTACAAATCTAAGCTTTAAGAAATGTTTATCAATATTTAATTATTAATATGACCAATGCTCGTAGTCATATTACCTAAAATATTACGTAAGTTTAATTGATCACATACAGTAATTGGTTAAACAAGACTTTTTTTTACTTCACCGTTTATCTATATCTCGTTTAAGCCTATCACGCTGCAAATTTTGTTAATTTTCTTTGCTCATCAAACCGTTAATGACGTCTTAAATAAGAGTTTTCAAGGGCAAGAATGTATTTTAAACAGAAAACAGTTTTGCTAAGCTAACAATTTTTCTTTTTTTTTTTTACATTGAATAATTGTGTTTTGGGTTTAAGGTGGTTCATGCACGACTCCCAAGTCAAATGTGCAACTGAAGAGATAATTTCTATTGAAGCTGTCAATGTTCATAAATATGTTATTAAATATTCTTCATTAAATAAAAAAAGAATCCATGTCACATTATAGATCACAATATCCAATATTAAGGTGGTTCTTCACCTAACCCATTTACTTAAACTTACAGGGAAATTTGGAGGGATTGTTTTTAAAGTTATAAGGCATCTTCTTTTAAAATTTCAAGTCCCTTTATCAGGCAAATTTTTAAAAACAAGTCAGTCAAAAAATGCACTTTTAACATGTATTCTTATGAAGGTTACTTTTCCATACTACGATATCATGTAATATCTCGTAAAGTAGAATTAAGATCGTAATAGCAAAAAGTTTGTAGTGAAAGAAGAACTTTTCAGCTTTCTTATAATATAACAAAAGTTTGGGCTAATCAGGGAAATAGTATACAATATTTAATCGTAAACGAAATGTCTGCCGTGTAAACTGCTTTTGATTTTCGCATGAACCACCTTAAAAGTTCTTTGTTATTTTAAACAAAGGAACTGTCTAATCTTATAATTGGAAAAAAAATGTAATGACGCTCCTCACAACGGCTCGTTTTATGACCGCTTAAGTCCATATCAAACGGCATTTTTTGAACTGCTCGTCATCGTCATTATATCGTTTACGATTACCTTATCTGAAACTCGGCTTAGTTATGGACAATTTAATAAGCAACGTTTCTAAATTTCTCCTGGTAGAGCATATTTCATGCAAGAACTTTCGGAAAAAGTTTCGAGAGCTAATAATGTAGAAGTTCCGTAAATGGTTAACATAAATTCATTTTTCAAGTGATTTTTTTAGAATATTAATCATAGTTAAATAATTACAGATGATTTAAATATGCAATCTCCAAATTTTTGTAGTATAAAAGATTACTTTTAGATAAACCTATTAAATTTTTAAATAGATCCACAAGTTGGTTTTTAAATAAATTTAGAAAGAAGGGATCAAGTATGGACAATGGCATGTATGTTAGTATATTATCCACATGAGAAAAATAATTGCCAACATTACTGCATATGTTTGCGCTCCTCTCACTTTTCCGAACTGTTCCCCCCATAACTATGTAAAGAACGTCCTTAAGTCCAAAAATCAACTTAATCACAAATGAAAAAATTGTGAAAGAATAAAACAATAAAAATCTATTATTGTAAAGTACAGTACAAAAATTTTTTTTTTAATTTTAAAAAATATCAAAAAATTATATGAACAATTATTTATTAATTGTTAAACTAACAAATTAATTATAAGTAAATAGATATTAATTTGAATATGGGAAAGCTGCTCCACTAAGATATAGTAATTTCTAAGTTTTTGAACAAACCAATTAACCAAAAAAATTAGTTTATTAAATGAATTATTCATTAATGTAATTTATAATCAATCTAAATCAATAAACAATGAATAAAAATTTACATTAAAACCAAGTTTTGAAGTACAAGAAAACATGCAGTAATCGAATATGAAATATCGGAGCTGCAGAGTGGTAAGTGGCCTCAGCTAATATGCAGTAGGTCAGAGGTTCAGTAATATTTGGGAACTATCTTTTTTTTCAGAATCCGTTAAAAAAAAAAGAAATAAAATTCAAAACGTGTGGTATGGTGGCGGGTAGCGTTATGTGTTGTAAAGGGGACCGGAAGTAACTTCAATAAATTATATTTTTCTACTTTGGGCGTTTACTGAGCTCTCACTATAAGAAACACAGGGTTCGCACATGTTGCTTCCAACCAGGGCAAGGCCTTGATGACGCATGCCATCAAGTACAACAAAATCTACTATTTTACTTACACTACTCACTTAGACTGCATTAAAATGGAGCAGCATGACGCATGCATTAAACGTTTGATCATATAACAGTTTGTTATTTGCAGTGCACCTTTCTGAGCCCTCGGTGATATGCTATGTACTAAGTATTTTAGAATACGTAAGTAATTTTAAATTTTGGTATGTAATAATCAGCAATTTAAATACTATAGATCTAAAAAACGGCGTATCGATACAGTCCGATGCTAAATATAAAAGGCTTAAATTACTTACACAGTTATCGTCATACGGTAATTGTCAGTTTTACATGGGTAAGCGCAATTTTACAGGATCGGCTTAACAGTGACATCATTGCTTATGAAGCTCTTACTAAGAAATAAAAGATAATAGGCTTATAATCTCTTTTACAGTAGCAACTAAAACTGGGGTATTTGTAGTCGTGTGTTTGAGCGTTACATTTCAGTTCAGTGTTAGCATTCGATTTTAACTCGTATTTTTGAAGAGCCAAAAAAAATCTATTTTTGTATTCGTAAATGTCTTACCTACAGTGGTTCTTTAAATCGTTAAAAACTGTGTTGAAACCACGTGCCTCTGTCAAATTGGAATAATATACTAAAATTAGAGTATACATTAATCGTCCAGAAAAAAATGGAGGTTCAATATCCGGAACAACTGAATGACGTTGCTGAGAAACAAAACTCTGAAGATCAGAAAACGATAGGTAAACATCAAGCTCACATAATTATTTTGCATTAAACAAAATATTTGTACGTGTACAACATGTGTGTTTCTATATTTTCAGGCCAATATGTAAAGAAAAGAAGCAGGGCGGTATTTACAACGCCACAGATTATAATGCTGGAACGGTTATTTCAGAGAACTAAGTATTTGAGCCGGTTCCATCGAGTTCAAGTGGCGGAGCAGTTAAAACTCACGGAAATTCAGGTGAAAATATGGTTTCAAAATCGGGGAATAAAGTTCAAAAAGGACTACGAAAACTGCCCTGATATCTCCAACCTTCTTCAAAAGAGTAAAATGCTGCTATCCACAGCGATGCCTTTCGATGTCAACAAATTGCTCCAAGACGAGCTGTCATCATACGGTCAGCAAGAGCCGTTGCCTCCGCATCAACATCAGCAAACGTTTATTCCCCATCAGCAGGTGCAACAATCACAGATGCCCCAACAGACAATAAATTGCTCCCAAATGCAGCGAAAACCATCGCTAGATATATACCCCCCCCCCCCCCAACTCAACAGTTTGACATTTTGAAATGGATGCCACATCTGACAAGCTCTGGATCCCCGGTAACTGTAATTAGAGCCAGCGATTTGTACTACAATTTATTTGCTGATGATTACACTAGATAATACAAGATTTTATAATTGTTTTATCTTTACAATTCCTACAAAGTAAATAGCATTAAAGTCAAACATCAATTTTATACAATTGTTTTCTCTACAAACATAAGGATGTTCTTTTAATTTATTACTGTTCAAAATATGTTATGTATTGTGGAATAAAAAAACCCTTACAAATTATGTTAAAGAAAAAAGTTGTATCAAGAAAATTATGTCGATGAATAAAACATTAAAATAAAAGTAAATGTGGGTTTGAAGAATTTCTTCTATCTTTAATTCATTACTGTGTGATATAATGTGTTTAAATTTTACTCAAAATATCCTATACGAAATGAACTTTTATTACTGTTGTAAATATTACTTAGCTAAGATTTTATCTAATGTTAAACGAACGCTAACCGTAAACATTAAACGCAAGTTTGAACTATAAAAAATTTCAGAAAAAAGTTATTCACCGAAGAAAATCTTTTATACCCTGCCATTAGATGATTACACGATAAGAGTGGTCATTAAATATTTGATTTTATTTCAGAATACGTAGACTGAATTCTTACCATTTAGATAATAAATTTTTGCGATTAGTAAAAATATAACAGTTAGTCATGAATTATTTTTTAATTATATTTTTAAACAACAGCATTAGAAATAATCCTGGTAAATTATTTTAGTAATTGTGCATTCAAATTAAACGTACAATCCATGTATCTGCAACAGCTGAAGTAAAAACTATATTCATCAACACAGCTGAGTCAACAGCCTCAGCAGTATCAGCAGTCATATAAATAAACCCAATAGATCTACCAGTAGGTACAGCAGCTACAACAATCACAACAGTAAAACCACCATCCACTGTAACGGTAGTTTTCGTACCTGGTGGTGCATTTCGCCTGGGCAAGCACCAGGCCCAAGGGACCTATGAAGCAAAGCCCAAGAGATTCTTTGTACTTGCTCTGGTTGGATGCGCACCAGGTGTGAATCCTATTTTTCCTACTGAGGGCGCACTAGACATCAAAATGTTTAAAAAAACACCCAAAGTATGTTTCTTACCTAAGGCAGAAAATACAACTTGGGCACCTGAAGGTCGTGATCGTTGTACGTTTCTACCCGAGGTGAGAACGAAATTTTTTGTATCAAGGGCAGTAAGTGCAACTTTGCGTCCATGGGCACACTTTTCGTTCGCCAATTACTTTCCGTCTTAGGGTGGAAACAAACTTTAGGCCCAGTAGGGCCAGAATATTTTTTTTCTCCCGTGGAAGAAAAGGAATTAGTGAGCGGAAAGTGTGCCGTAGGGCAAAGCACTGCACTCGAGAAACGAAAAAAATTTTGTTTAAAAAATTGGATAGTTTTTTTGAAGCGAAGCTTCTTATGTATGCGGTTGCAAGCGAGCGCATGCTCTCTTTCTTTTTCTCAGCATCACCATGTGGCGTAAAAATTGATAAGTAAAATTAGACAAGAAGCTCGAAAATAAAACAGGTGATGTACAAATTTTCAAGATAACATACGAGCCGGAAAAATATCGAAAAACCCCGATTGGAAATTTTCTACATAAGCCCGCTAGCTAGTATACATTGGTCTTCGTGTGGCAAATGCATTGCATTAGATGGTGGCGTGATATTATAGGAGACGAGCTCGGCTCTACCTTAAAATTTTGGTTTGTCTACGTGTATATATATCGAAGCCCCGGGCTAAGACTATTCCCTTATTGGCCCTGGACGAAAACTATGCCCTTTTTTCTAGTCCAGATGAAAACTGTGCCCTTTTTTCTGAGTCTGCGCTCAGAATATATCTTTTTCTCGCGTCCAGATGAAAACTAAATTGAAAAACACTCCAATATTATTTACTAACCCCTCTACTAGCTACTAGTACGCTGGAAGAAGCTCACGAATGCGAAGCTTCTAAAAACGATTTAACATTTTCAGATTTCTCGATATTGTGTATATATTTATATCGATATAAGTTATATCTTCACATCGAGATTTACATGTACGTGAATCTACAGACGCCTTTAAAAAAAATAACATGTAATCATTATTCTTAGCAGGTCTAACGGCCTTAGTATTTGGAGTTTTGGTAAGTGTTTAAAAAAAGGGGTTTTTGAGTTTTTTTTTTTAAAGATTCCGTGATTTGTACATAACAATAACTGTAATTAATTTAAACTTGCTAATTTATTCTTGTGTTAAATAATACTTTGTAATCTAAATATGCATGTCTTGCAAACATTAATTAATAAAAAAAAGTTTACTTTTTTCTCAATTTTCTTACGAACATTATATTTTATTATATCACGATTTGTACAAATTTTGTTAATTTTTTAACTTCAAGTTACAATAATTACATTAGTTACTTATTATAATCAACAAAAATGTAGAAAAATTAAATTTGAAAATAAAACATAAAAGAGTCTTTCATATTCATTAATTGCAAATTATCATGCTTATAAAATAATTCCTGAGTTTGTATTATTATTTACAATTATTTATGTAAATGTAAACAGCAACCACTATATAAGTATATTTGACTATATATCTAATTACAAACACAAATGTACGGTGAGCTTAAATGAATTGTACTTTATCCGGCTCCAAAAAAAGTCAATATCTTCGTCCAGACTCGGAAAAAATGTAATAGTCTTCACACGGACTGGAAAAAACGGGTATAGTTTTCATCCGGAACGAAAAAAGGGCATAGTTTTCGTCCGAGCGCGAGAAAAGGGCATAGTCTTCGTCCGAACTCCGGAAAAGGGCATAGTCTTCGTCTGGGATCCTAAAAGGGCATAGTTTTCGTCTGGAACAGACAAAAGGGCATAGTTTTCGTCCGGACTCCAGAAAAGGGCATAGTCTTCGTCCAGGCTTCGAAGCAGGGCATAGTCTTCGCCCGGGGCGTCGATATATACTAGTGGGGCTAACGTCCCCTGCGCGCTCCGCGCGCCAACCCCCCACAAACAGATTGAGTAGACAATATAACGACATTACTCGTGTATTTATCAATGCAGGCTGAAAATTAGTTCACAACAGCAGAATACGTGACTCACAAAGGAGTTGATAAAACATATGATTAACTAAACATAATTAAATTAACGCAAATATTAACTTTCCAATAGTATTTTAAAATAATATTAGAGAGGGTCTTCCATTACATGAATTAAAATTAAAAATAAATGCTATAGTAGTGTTAATAAGAACTTTAAGTATATCAGACGGTCTCTGTAGAGGCACAAGATTAAAAATAACAAAATTATTTAAGTATAAAATAAAAGCAGAAATAATTATGGGAGAAAAAAACGCAAAGTTTATATTCCTAAAATAACATTGAATACTGGCACCTTATTATCATTACCTTTTGTCTGATATAGAAAACAGTTTCCCTTTGTATTAGCATGTTCTATATTTATTAAAAAATGAGAAAAACAGAGTTTTGATTCTTTAGGATTGTGTATTAAAAAACCTTTATTCTCTTACGGACAATTATACGTTGCTTTATTCAGATGTAAGAATCCAAAAAGAATTATTATTCAAATTGCATCCGAGAATAAATCAGAAGTTAAAAATATTGTTTAGCTAGAAATTTTTCAGTATTTCAAAAATATGTAACTATGAAGATCGTCACATTAAAACAGACGTATGTTAATTCATAAAACCCATGAAAAACAAATATGTAAAAAATGTGGAAAGGGTTTAAAAGAACAGATGGGTTAAAACGACACATGAAATGTCACAACATGAAGGTAACAGAATGAATTATTGTTTTAAAAGCTTAATTGTGTTTGTCTATTTAATTATACCTTCTCCTGAATTCTTTTTTTTTGTAAATAAATTCCTCAAGTAATCAAGAATTTTATATTTAGGTAAAGTAGACATGGACCAGAAAGAGATTTGAAATGTAAAAGTTCAATCAAGTTAAACGAATAATAGTACTTCAGAGACACACAGTGAGTAAGGGGAAGCGAATAGACAGAGGGAGACCTATGATCAGTGACTTAAAAAACCCTAAAAACGAGGTATGACTTAGGTACTAAATTGCGTATATTTTTTAACATTTATGATGGTAAAACATTAGATAAATAAGTATTTTATTGGGGGGAGGTGGAGGGGGAGCAAGGGGGAGCTAAGGGGGAGCGGGGGGGAGCTTACTCAAATATTATTTTATTAAAAATGACGTTAAAACAAGCAAATAACTACGTAAATCGAGGGGGAGCTGAGGGGGAGCGGGGGGGCTGAGACTCACTTTCGTCAATACAACTATATAATATAGGGAGATATGTATGTAGTAATTATATATACCTATATAGGTGCAGTTTAGAGAATAACTTACCATAGAATTTTAAGAACTTTTCGAAATGTAAAGAAAACTGCTATCGGTTAAAGAAATAAAATGATTTATCATGTAGGGTGTATATAGAACTTTAATCATCTTAAAAAATATCTACTTTAGAAACACTTAAATTATATTCATTGACCTTAGTCATTTTTAAAGCACGATATACTTATGCATTTTTTGTTAGTTAAGGACGTTGCCTACTTACTCATATAAAATAATAACAGAATCTTATGAAAATTGAAAATAGTAATATTAAGACGATTCTAAATCCACTCATATTTTTTTAGCATGTGTTATATTATCAAATATTGAGAAGTAACACAATGAAAAATCGTGTTTAACATAGGCTCTTATGGGACGACTGTCGAATCAGCATTAAAAACTATGATAGTAATAATAGATGTCAACAAAACTGACAGGACTAATACAAAACTATTCAAAGAGTAATCGTGTAAAGTTTTAACCCATGTTATAATATATTGTACAGACTGAACTTGAACAATTTTAAATGATTAAAATCCCTTTAAAAATCACTTATAAGATTAGTATTCTGCTATGCTTATCCATTTTATTTAACGTATTTGTAATGTATTTACCTACAAAAAATCAAATTAACTAGGCAACGTCCTTAAGGTCGTTGCTCTGTTTATGCAAATTATAATAAAACTACTTAAAGCTTAAAAGTATGGTAGATTAGACTATTCTGCAGTCATTTCTAAATGACAATTTTTTTTCAATTTGTGATTCAACGTATTTTCCATATGGCATCACTAATTGAAAACTCCTTTTTTCAGGCCATATGTAAAATCACATGAAATGCCGTATAGATTTTCCGAAGTAAATACACATGAAATTTTGTCATACATTTTTCAGGTAGGTAGCCTAGTTGAAATTTCCGATCGGGAATATGTGTAAACGTGACGTTCCTAAACAGCGCAAAAATCTGAAAGTATCTTAAACAAGACGGCAAAAGTATACGCGTGATAAATTTTTATAAATATAAAATAATGAATGAGCATTAATAAACGTCGTATTTTTTAAATAAAATAATGAGAAATTGACAAAAATTATATAATTAAAAAAAATAGTTTCTTTATAAACCTTTTTAAAGCTTCGCTTCTTTCATGGTTCCCGGAACCATTGTTTTTTTTTTCAACTTAGGATATGGATCAATAAGTACTTGATTGTGATTTGACCAATATTCTTGTGAAATGCGTGTGCGATAAGAGAAATGTGAATATGAACTATAATACATTCAAGAATAGGCACCACTCTGTCACATGTAATCAAATTACACGTGACCTAAATCCTTCTAGCAGTAGACAACTAAGCTGCTCTAGTGCTTCCAAACGCAACTTTTTCAATTTGTAAACGAGACGATTTCGCTCACTTTTCCGTTGTCTCTTTTGTTTAAAACTTAAGTACATCAATATCTATTATTAGAGCTGCACGGTCGGATCTATTGTATGTTAAAGAAAAATAAAAACAGTGACAACAGTACTATGTCAAATAATTTTCGTTTTCCATAGTATTAATGTCACTAATTTTATTTTCCTTTTTTCATCGATGTATAACTATCTCCCTCTCTTGCTCTGTGTTTCCACTGCTACTCTGTGCCTCCCCCCCCCCACATCTAAAAGTGCACGCTTTTTTCTTACACTTTCTGGCTGATGGGTCTCTGTTACAAACCGTCCTTATGTTCTTATACCAGGAAATACACGGGAAGTATATATCTTTTTTTTTTTTTTTTTTTTTTCTTTTCTTTTTTTTAACTTTTAATTTGCTAAATAAAAATACATAGTTTTAGTCATGGTTGGCGCAAACAAAAATACTGACAAAAGCCAAGCACTCGCTATTTTAAAAGAACTATACAGAGACATGACCTAATGATGGGGGGAGGGAGATATTTACAGGGGAACAGTGGTGAGAGCTTCGACAGAGATGAGTTAGATTGAGGGGTGCTTATCTGCTACCAAGATGATGAGGTCGTCTGCGAAGCAAGCCGAGTAGGAATTGTTGTTCGCGTTGAGATGATAAGGCATCGGTAGCGCTTTTGTGAATATATTGGAAATCTCTCGTGAATTTACCGTTCCTTGCATCATCCCCTCTTTGATTTTAAAAGTAAAGGACGGCAATATATTGCCATTTCATGTTAAGAACTCTCTGTCACGTGTCATGCTCCAGATGAGCTGGACAAAATCGATTGGGAACTTGAGTTGAAACAAAGAGTAGAGTAAGCCATTAATCTACACGGAGTCGAAAGCTCTCTCGAGATCCACGAGGCGAGCACCTATACAGTCTCACCTTTGTCTAGATGCGAGTTAATTTAAGCTGTGACGTTATGTATGGCATGAGTTGTAGATAGACGATGCCAAACCCGAATTGATTGTTGGGTATGATATTGAGGGATGAAGCGTAAGACTTGAGAGTAGAGTTTAATATCGCTTCAAAAACTTTGCTAATGGCAGGAGTCAAGCTAATGGGGTAATAGCTTGTCACACTGCTAGGTGGTTTCTTTTTTTTCAAGTAGAGGTAAGACTTTGGCTTTTTTTTCAAGGTTTAGGGTAATATTTTTAATCTTATCTTACTAATATATAAAGCAAAGTCGCTAAAACCGTTGTCATCGCTAACCGCAAAAACTACTGAACCGATTTTGCTGAAATTTTGCACACCGATTCTTGACACTTCCTAGATGGTTTCAGTATGGTTTTTATCTTAAAAAATTTAATAGCAATAGCAATAAATGAGCTCAAAGTTTTGCAAAAATACGCCAGCTTTTCACTTTAGTTCAGTAGGATCTACTAGGTGGCGTTGACATGAAATCGAAGCTACCTGCAACAGAATTGCATCGAGAATGTAGATGATAGTCGTGCAGCTGGGTACCCCAGTTACCGATGACGCTCTTCTCCAATGAGCAAGTGATCTAGGTCTATTATCATCCTAAACCTCTAGGATTGACGAGTGCCACCAATAAAAAATTCATTCTAACCGATGACGTCTTCGGCGGAATACCAGAAGACGTGTCCAGCCAGAGCATATCCTGCTCCAACCCTTCGGAGTTATGTGGCTGTACCACAATCTGGCCTGATGCCGTCAAAGACTTTTACACCACAAATGTAAGCCAGGGAAAACAGCCCTGACTTCCTGACAGGCTTCCTTCTCAGTAGTCGTGTCCCTAACGGCATCTCCACGTTTTCCCGACTAACGATGAGCGATTGGTGATCCAGGGAACAACCCGAAGACGAGATATTATTGATCAGCGGCGTACCTTCCTCATGTACGGTCTCCGTCCACAGAGACTCCGAGGGTAAGAGTCAAGCTACCCGCAGCTGGCTCTCCATCATCAAGAATAATAATAAGGAATGACTGGAAATTTTACCCTTTTCAGGGCCAATGTAAGCATTGACGTTCCCTACTTAACCATTAATCTCATCGGTCCTTTCAAGGGCCACCAAAGTTTAAATTACCTTACCAACAAATACATTTTTACGATTTCTGGAGATAATTCGTCAACTAAAAGACTATGTAAAGCTGGCCACTATTAAACCAAGTCAGTCATTAACTGTCAGACGTCATGAGCAGAGTTGTTCGTCGCAAGGCTGGGAACCCCGCACCCCAGTGACCGACGACCCTATTATTACCCTTTCGACTCTAAGCATTCAACCAGGAATCACCGATCCTCTCCAAGGTCTGCGCTGGGCGAACCTAACAGCTACGAAGGAAAAAAAAACTTCAGCCAATGGGAGTCTCCAACGGGCAAGCATCACGAACTAAACTCTATTAATCTCTCCACCTTAGATCATCAAAACAACTGAGTCTGCGAAAAAAAGGTGCTTTAGACACCAACGTCTTCGACGTTATATCAGGAAACGTTGGGAAAGAGCACTACAACTAGCCCCAAAGCTTCGGACTTTGTAATTTTTCTCCCGATCAGTCTGGGGCTTTAACAGCAGGATAGAGAAAATCACCCTGAGGTATCCAGGCAGTCACAATTGCTGTTAACTTAAGTCAAGAAAGAGTTTACTTAAGAAGCTCACCGGTCTTTTTTAGGGCAATCGGACGTCGTACTACCTTGTCAACAAATATATATTAGAACTTAACAAAGTTGACAGAAAACAGCCCTTAGGAGTCACAAAAGTCGTAAGCATGCCAATAGTCGAAAAGGGTATATTGGAAAGAAAACTCCAAATGTATCTAATGAATACAATTTTAGGCGTCCCAAAACTGACGCAGAAAATTTTTCGAGATTGGAACAGCAGCCTCAAAATCGACAAATAAGGAATCCATTGCGTGAGAGATCAGCTTTTCATTTTACCCTCACAGTAATCTCTTCGATCTTTAAAAATCTAAATTCAGGTTTTTAAATAAGTGAAAATATATTTGTATTTTTGTAGCAAAAAAAAATGTAGAGATTAAGCTCCAGGACTTTGTTGCTGTGATAATAAAGTTGTAAGATAATTGTGAGATAAGAGAAAAAAAAATTTTTTTAATATTCATTTTTCAGGAGTTAAAAATCTTAACAGCTTTTAAAAATAGCCCTTTTCGTAAAGTATACGGGAGAAACTGCATATCAACCGCTCCTTATGGCCAACGATTATTTTATGGCATAAGGAACGCACGGTACTTTTCAGCATAATTATAATTTTTTAATTTTTACAGCTTATTATTTGACCAAATAAACTGTATGGATTGCGAACAAATATGTTTTGAATAAGAAGATTCTTGTTCTGAGAAGTGTCAGGAATAAATGTAAAATTTCTAACTAAAAACGTTTCACATTACATGTCAACATACTACGGTGTTCCATTTAGTAAGTCTCGGGCGAAGCCGAGACGGGGGGCCGCTAGTAATTATAAAAAAATAAGACGTTCAATGACAGTTGATTAATAATTTAAAATAACGTCCAGTGGTGGTACTGTCAAATTTTATATTTATTAAAAAACAAAACGATGTTTCAGCTGCTTGGACAATGTCCCAGCCCCCATCAGGTACAAAAAAAAAAAAGGTAATATTTATTGTTAAAACAATTATTGAATATAGTCGGGTAATCACTAAAGAGATTCATGGGTAGGTGCTTTAGGATAATGGGAGGAATCTGATTCAGTCCTGATGAAGTTTTATTGAATTTTGAATTGAATGGAATTTATTATTAAGGAGCTAAGAGCAGAACGCTCTTCGTAGCTCAGCTCGTTACATATAATCTTTAATACAATTGTAAAATTAATTGCTAATTAACACTGGTGTTATAGGCACTCACAACAAAGAGACTGTATATAAAACAAATATTAAAACAACAATAAAATGAACAATAATAATTAACCATATAAATAAATTAAATAAAATAAACAAAATAGGCAGACGACTGGTCTTTGATAACGATGATTATGTACACACTAGTAACACACACACAAAATTCACAGACACGTCCCTTAAAAACAACGGAAGTTGTCCTGCCGCAAAAATTCAGGTAGTTTCCTCTTGAAACAGGGTCAGTCAAACTGCACAGGGTCTGTTAACTATTGGGAAGAGAGTAGAAAATCGCTCCCACTTGAGCCACACTTTGGAAGGCTATTGTGGTTTTAATTATATTTGGATTGTGAGCCAGATTATCTTAAGTGAAACTAGTTATGGTGACGTTACTATTAATTTTATATGTAAACTCATTTGTGAGGGTATTTATCTTATTGTTAACAACTGGATGAAGTCTCGTGTCTTTATTTAGATGTCATGGCTCATTGACAGTTTCTAAGAAAGCTTCAATGACATTCATAGAGTTAAGAGGAGAATGAATTACAATATTGTCTTCAAGAGAGGGTAGCTCATTGGCGTTGAGTTTACATCAATTCAGCAGTTGTGAGTTGTTAGGTTCCAGCAGGATTGATTTAAAATGAGGGGGGCCCTTTGGTCTAAAAAAGCGATTTATCTTGGGGAAAAAGGACCCGGCCTTTAAGTGATCAACTGTTTTTAGTTGAGATTCCCAGTATTTTTTACAAGCAATCTGGTATTCTTTTTTGAGATTGTTATTTATTTTTTCAATTAGGGATTTAATGAATATGATTTTTTCAAGATTATGCCTTGCCTGAGTCCAGAATTCACGGTTTAGGGATGTCACAAGGTAAGATTTAGAAGAATAGAACTGTTGTAATTATTTTTTAATTTGTTAGTGAAAACTATCCATTTAGTTTTCTTGTACATAAACCTGTAATGATCGGTTGGGTTGGTGATTGGTACTTCTTCGAGCAAATTCAGTTCCATAGAGAGAGCTTTATGATTATTATTACAACTCAAGGCTTTGATTTTGTTAGCTAACAGATTCGAGAGTTGAAGCCTGCTGTCGATTATACAGTAATCTAGGTAGGAATTGGCACTGGGGAAGGAGGGGGTGGCGGTAGGGATAATTGAAGCTCTTAAAAGTGAGCATTTTTACGTGATAGTACGGGAATTATATATATCCAATCGTAACCCGTGATAAAGAACTTCGTTCTAATAATACTAAGCTAATATGTTATATTTAGAATTAAAGGAGTAAAGCCAGTTGTCTGTACTTGACGTAATACAGTTACTGAGAATAAATAACATGTTTAGAATGAAAAAATGTTAGGCACAAAAATCATATTTATTCAGACATTTTATACATAAATGCTTTCTTTTACAAGTACTTACTAAAATTCAAGTGATACGTTTCAACACTCAAAGTTGGGAAACCAACATTGTAAGAAAGATACTGCTGTAATATTATGTTGTTAGAAATGTTTTGTTTTATAATTTTTTACTGCAATATGAAGTACTTGGAATACTACTACTTACTAGTTCCGAAATTAATTCACTAGTGATGACTGAGTTATCATTTTCAATTAATAAAGTTTAGTGGATGGACCCATCATATGGATATATTTGTTGTTTCAAAATGAAATACGTTGTAATCATACTTATCATCTGAAAACATAAAGCAACACGTTTCTAAACTTAATTTTTACAAAATAATTTTTTTCGCAGTTCTGGAAATTTTTCATTTTTTAATAAGATTGTTACTTTAGGTAGAATGTTTTTTATACAAGAGAAGAATTTATAAGCAAAGCTTCATCGGAATTATTCAGTTATTAATTAAATCAGTAATCGTACGAAATTTAAAATAGTTTACTCGTCTGATAACACAACAATAATATTTTATTTTCGAGAAAAATCGGTTGAGTAATTATTTTATAAAACAACCCAAATAAGATTAGTCTAAAATTATACATAAATGCCTCATATTACATACATTTTGATATTTCATAAAGCTTGTGTTTAAAAACGTAACCACTTTTTGACACTTTTGAATTGCACATCATTATTGATATCGATCAGGTTGGTAGTGTAAAAAATGTTCGCGCATTTTGTTCACAGAGATAAATTTTGATGAAGAAATAAATGACAAAATGTAATGACTAACACTTTATTCTTGTACCACCACTCAGAACAAAATTTTTTTTTAATTATTGCTGTTTATGAATATATTAAAAAAAACGTACCTCTAGCTTGCTAATAAAAAGTATTTTCTTATTATACTATAGCTTAAAATGTAACTTTACGACGTTTTTTAAAAATTAAGGTAGCTCTAGAACAATTTGTTACTGCCGTGTACGTTTTTTTGTAGATTATTATGCCAGATCATTGACAGTCTTTCTTGTCGTTAGCATACCTACATACTTTTTAGTATTTGATATTTAAAAATTTTATTCGATAAGAGAAGACTTTTTACATCACGATGAATTGCGTGAAAAAATCTATAAGTTCATAGTTTTATAAACTACCATCAGTTTTTTATGTACGTGTGTTACTTAGTTATATAAGGAAATTTAAATGAAAAAACGTGGAATCTTGGAGCATGGCTATTTATTTCATATATTAGTTGGACAATGTGATCCAATATTTCGGAGTCATCCTGACTCCCTCTTCAGGGAACTATGCAGATGCGAACATGAAAATTCCAAACGCAGCATGACTGATAAAGACTAGTCAGTCATAACTACGGCAATGGAGTACTTATAATTAAATAATCTTAATATTATAAACTTTATCAGTCAAAATGTATATACAGTTAAGTTATCTACAATATAAGTCACATCCTGACTCAGCACATGTAACTGAAAGATATTAAATGTAGTAATATGAACTACATTTTAGTATTACTACATTTAATATCTTTCAGTTACATGTGCTGAGTCAGGATGTGACTTATATTGTAGATAACTTATCTGTATATACATTTTGACTGATAAAGTTTATAATATTAAGATTATTTAATTATTAGAACTCCATTGTCGTAGTTATGACTGACTAGTCTATATCAGTCATGCTGCGTTTGGCATTTTCATGTTCGCATCTGCATAGTTCCCTGAAGAGGGAGTCAGGATGACTCCGAAATATTGGATCAGATTGTCCAACTAATATATAAAATAAATAGCCATGCTCCAAGATTTCACGTTTTTTCATTTAAATTTTCTTAATTATGGCAAAGGAGCAAGAAGACAGTAGTTTTATTATCAAAATTACTTAGTTATATAGCCTGCTGGAGTCGTAAGACATTAATTTTTGTAACAAGGATTAACCAAACATCAAAACAATAACCTTATTTTTTTATAACAAAAAAGTGATAGTTCAAAGAGTATTACTAAACATAGTTTAGCTCAATTAAGTTTTTTTTTAAATTTTTTACTTAAGCTACTGTAGCTACTTTATATTACTGATTACTGTACATTGTTATAATAAAAGCTGGTAGTTCAGTAATGCTACATCAAGGTGGTTCTTTTACACAATGATTATGGACCGAATAACATGAAACCTTGAGAAATTATTAAGTTACAATACACTACTTCTTAAAATTTTAGAGTAGACTGACAAATACAACGCAAAAAAATGATAAATAACAAGTAAATTCTAAACATGTACTCTTATGGCAACTAAGCATTTTTTTACTGAAAGTTATAGCCTAGTTATTTATTTACTGAACATAATTAAGTAAAAAACTGACTTAACAAAGCTTACGCAATACTAAACATACTACTATCTCGAAAAATACGTGTTTACAAGCTTAATCAAAAGATATTAAAATAAACATGGGCTTACATTTTCATTTTCTATGTTGAAAGCATAAGTAAGCATCAACTGCTGGTATTTTGAGGTTAATCGCAAATTTTACATAATCATTTCTACGAACTTTTGTATCGGATATAATGATCTAAAATTTTCAATCAGTACATGGCTTGACTCAATGAACAAAATTTACAAATAATCGTTTGAAATTTAAGCAGTACTAGTAACAAATATCAACTTGATAGCGACTATTTTACTCGTGGGTAAGGGTGCGACACCTTTTACCCATGAGTTATAAAAGAAGAACCACGTTAAGGTGGCTCCTTACTATAAATCCCACAAGAAGAGTAAGCATACTGCAACACAGCTTTTTATTGGCTGTGGAGGTTCTTGACTAAAAATGGATAGGTACCTATAGTCCCTTTAAAAAAAGTTTAGTCACATCTACACCGTTGAGCTGTATCATACAATCGAGATCATTGAAAATCCCCTACTGCAATATTTGATCGTAAGAAATACTACACCAACGTTATATTTGTTGCTTACTAACACAAGAATTTTTCGTGTCACCTTTAATGGTCTTAAATTTCGTGCCAAGTATATAGGTTTTAAGATATCAGTACAAGTATTTAGTGACAGTGGTACGGTTTTTTCCCTTACCAACTGTGGCTATGAAAAATAGATGTATCCAGTAGGTGTTTACGTTTTACATAACATACTGGAGCGTAGGTTTTAGACAGACGTGGTACGGGAAAAAACCGTACCAAGCTATGAAAAACTCATAACTAAGTATAGTAGAGGATTTTCAATGAACTCGGTCTTTCCGTGAAGCTTCGATTTTATGTCAACGCCACCTAGTGGATCCTACTGAACTAAAGTGAAAAGCTGGCGTATTTTTGCAAAACTTTGAGCTCATTTATTGCTATTGCTATTATATTTTTTAAGATAAAAACCATACTGAAACCATCTAGGAAGTGTCAAGAATCGGTGTGCAAAATTTCAGCAAAATCGGTTCAGTAGTTTTTGCGGTTAGCGATTACAACGGTTTTAGCGACTTTGCTTTATATATTAGTAAGATAAGATTAAAAATATTACCCTAAACCTTGAAAAAAAAGCCAAAGTCTTACCTCTACTTGAAAAAAAAGAAACCACCTAGCAGTGTGACAAGCTATTACCCCATTAGCTTGACTCCTGCCATTAGCAAAGTTTTTGAAGCGATATTAAACTCTACTCTCAAGTCTTACGCTTCATCCCTCAATATCATACCCAACAATCAATTCGGGTTCGGCATCGTCTATCTACAACTCATGCCATACATAACGTCACAGCTTAAAATAACTCGCATCTAGACAAAGGTGAGACTGTATAGGTGCTTGCCTCGTGGATCTCGAGAGAGCTTTCGACTCCGTGTAGATTAATGGCTTACTCTACTCTTTGTTTCAACTCAAGTTCCCAATCAATTTTGTCCAGCTCATCTGGAGCATGACACGTGACAGAGAGTTCTTAACATGAAATGGCAATATATTGCCGTCCTTTACTCTTAAAATCAAAGAGGGGATGATGCAAGGAACGGTAAATTCACCAGAGATTTCCAATATATTTACAAAAGCGCTACCGATGCCTTATCATCTCAACGCGAACAACAATTCCTACTCGGCTTGCTTCGCAGACGACCTCATCATCTTGGTAGCAGATAAGCACCCCTCAATCTAACTCATCTCTGTCGAAGCTCTCACCGCTGTTCCCCTGTAAATATCTCCCTCCCCCCATCATTAGGTCATGTCTCTGTATAGTTCTTTTAAAATAGCGAGTGCTTGGCTTTTGTCAGTATTTTTGTTTGCGCCAACCATGACTAAAACTATGTATTTTTATTTAGCAAATTGAAAGTTAAGAAAAAAAAAAAAAAAAAAAAGATATATACTTCCCGTGTATTTCCTGGTATAAGAACATAAGGAAGGTTGGTAACAGAGACCCATCAGCCAGAAAGTGTAAGAAAAAAGCGTGCACTTTTAGATGTGGGGGGGGGGGGGAGGCACAGAGTAGCAGTGGAAACACAGAGCAAGAGAGGGAGATAGTTATACATCGATGAAAAAAGGAAAATTATATTAGTGACATTAATACTATGGAAAACGAAAATTATTTGACATAGTACTGTTGTCACTGTTTTTATTTTTCTTTAACATACAATAGATCCGACCGTGCAGCTCTAATAATAGATATTGATGTACTTGTTTTAAACAAAAGAGACAACGGAAAAGTGAGCGAAATCGTCTCGTTTACAAATTGAAAAACTTGCGTTTGAAAGCACTAGAGCAGCTTAGTTGTCTACTGCTAGAAGGATTTAGGTCACGTGTAATTTGATTACATGTGACAGAGTGGTGCCTATTCTTGAATGTATTATAGTTCATATTCACATTTCTCTCTTATCGCACACGCATTTCACAAGAATATTTGTCAAATCACAATCAAGTACTTATTGATCCATATCCTAAGTTGAAAAAAAAAACAATGGATCCGGGAACCATGAAAGAAGCGAAGCTTTAAAAAGGTTTATAAAGAAACTATTTTATTTAATTATATAATTTTTGTCAATTTCTCATTATTTTATTTAAAAAATACGACGTTTATTAATGCTCATTCATTATTTTATATTTATAAAAATTTATCACGCGTATACTTTTGCCGTCTTGTTTAAGATACTTTCAGATTTTTGCGCTGTTTAGGAACGTCACGTTTACACATATTCCCGATCGGAAATTTTAACTAGGCTACCTACCTGAAAAATGTATGACAAAATTTCATGTGTATTTACTTGCTACAACAAAGGGAAACTGTTTTCTATATCAGACAAAAGGTAATGATAATAAGGTGCCAGTATTCAATGTTATTTTAGGAATATAAACTTTGCGTTTTTTTCTCCCATAATTATTTCTGCTTTTATTTTATACTTAAATAATTTTGTTATTTTTAATCTTGTGCCTCTACAGAGACCGTCTGATATACTTAAAGTTCTTATTAACACTACTATAGCATTTATTTTTAATTTTAATTCATGTAATGGAAGACCCTCTCTAATATTATTTTAAAATACTATTGGAAAGTTAATATTTGCGTTAATTTAATTATGTTTAGTTAATCATATGTTTTATCAACTCCTTTGTGAGTCACGTATTCTGCTGTTGTGAACTAATTTTCAGCCTGCATTGATAAATACACGAGTAATGTCGTTATATTGTCTACTCAATCTGTTCGTGGGGGGTTGGCGCGCGGAGCGCGCAGGGGACGTTAGCCCCACTAGTATATATCGACGCCCCGGGCGAAGACTATGCCCTGCTTCGAAGCCTGGACGAAGACTATGCCCTTTTCTGGAGTCCGGACGAAAACTATGCCCTTTTGTCTGTTCCAGACGAAAACTATGCCCTTTTAGGATCCCAGACGAAGACTATGCCCTTTTCCGGAGTTCGGACGAAGACTATGCCCTTTTCTCGCGCTCGGACGAAAACTATGCCCTTTTTTCGTTCCGGATGAAAACTATACCCGTTTTTTCTAGTCCGTGTGAAGACTATTACATTTTTTCCGAGTCTGGACGAAGATATTGACTTTTTTTGGAGCCGGATAAAGTACAATTCATTTAAGCTCACCGTACATTTGTGTTTGTAATTAGATATATAGTCAAATATACTTATATAGTGGTTGCTGTTTACATTTACATAAATAATTGTAAATAATAATACAAACTCAGGAATTATTTTATAAGCATGATAATTTGCAATTAATGAATATGAAAGACTCTTTTATGTTTTATTTTCAAATTTAATTTTTTTCTACATTTTTGTTGATTATAATAAGTAACTAATGTAATTATTGTAACTTGAAGTTAAAAAATTAACAAAATTTGTACAAATCGTGATGTAATAAAATATGATGTTCGTAAGAAAATTGAGAAAAAAGTAAACTTTTTTTTATTAATTAATGTTTGCAAGACATGCATATTTAGATTACAAAGTATTATTTAACACAAGAATAAATTAGCAAGTTTAAATTAATTACAGTTATTGTTATGTACAAATCACGGAATCTTTAAAAAAAAAAACTCAAAAACCCCTTTTTTTAAACACTTACCAAAACTCCAAATACTAAGGCCGTTAGACCAGCTAAGAATAATGATTACATGTTATTTTTTTAAAAAGGCGTCTGTAGATTCACGTACATGTAAATCTCGATGTGAAGATATAACTTAGATCGATATAAATATATACACAATATCGAGAAATCTGAAAATGTTAAATCGTTTTTAGAAGCTTCGCATTCGTGAGCTTCTTCCAGCGTACGAGTAGCTAGTAGAGGGGTTAGTAAATAATATTGGGGTGTTTTTTAATTTAGTTTTCATCTGGACGCGAGAAAAAGATATATTCTGAGCGCAGACTCAGAAAAAACGGCACAGTTTTCATCTGGACTAGAAAAAAGGGCATAGTTTTCGTCCAGGGCCAATTAGGGAATAGTCTTAGCCCGGGGCGTCGATATATATACACGTAGACAAACCAAAATTTTTAGGTAGAGCCGAGCTCGTCTCCTATAATATCACGCCACCTTCTAATGCAATGCATTTGCCACACGAAGACCAATGTATACTAGCTAGCGGGCTTATGTAGAAAATTTCCAATCGGGGTTTTTCGATATTTTTCCGGCTCGTATGTTATCTTGAAAATTTGTACATCACCTGTTTTATTTTCGAGCTTCTTGTCTAATTTCACTTATCAATTTTTACGCCACATGATGATGCTGAGAAAAAGAAAGAGAGCATGCGCTCGCTTGCAACCGCATACATAAAAAGCTTCGCTTCAAAAAAACTATCCAATTTTTTAAATAAAATTTTTTTCGATCCTCAAATGCAGTGCTTTGCCCTACGGCACACTTTCCGCTCACTAATTACTTTTCTTCCACGGGAGAAAAAAAATATTCTGGCCCTACTAGGCCTAAAGTTTGTTTTCACCCTAAGACGGAAAGTAATTGGCGAACGAAAAGTGTGCCCATGGACGCAAAGTTGCACTTACTGCCCTTGATACAAAAAATTTCGTTCTCACCTCGGGTAGAAACGTACAACGATCACGACCTTCAGGTGCCCAAGTTGTATTTTCTGCCTTAGGTAAGAAACATACTTTGGGTGTTTTTTTAAACATTTTGATGTCTAGTGCGCCCTCAGTAGGAAAAATAGGATTCACACCTGGTGCGCATCCAACCAGAGCAAGTACAAAGAATCTCTTGGGCTTTGCTTCATAGGTCCCTTGGGCCTGGTGCTTGCCCAGGCGAAATGCACCACCAGGTACGAAAACTACCGTTACAGTGGATGGTGGTTTTACTGTTGTGATTGTTGTAGCTGCTGTACCTACTGGTAGATCTATTGGGTTTATTTATATGACTGCTGATACTGCTGAGGCTGTTGACTCAGCTGTGTTGATGAATATAGTTTTTACTTCAGCTGTTGCAGATACATGGATTGTACGTTTAATTTGAATGCACAATTACTAAAATAATTTACCAGGATTATTTCTAATGCTGTTGTTTGAAAATATAATTAAAAAATAATTCATGACTAACTGTTATATTTTTACTAATCGCAAAAATTTATTATCTAAATGGTAAGAATTCAGTCTACGTATTTTGAAATAAAATCAAATATTTAATGACCACTCTTATCGTGTAATCATCTAATGGCAGGGTATAAAAGATTTTCTTCGGTGAATAACTTTTTTCTGAAATTTTTTATAGTTCAAACTTGCGTTCAATGTTTACGGTTAGCGTTCGTTTAACATTAGATAAAATCTTAGCTAAGTAATATTTACGACAGTATTAAAAGTTCATTTCGTATAGGATATTTTTGGTAAAATTTAAACACATTATATCACACAGTAATGAATTAAAGATAGAAGAAATTCTTTAAACCCACATTTACTTTTATTTTAATGTTTTATTCATCGACATAATTTTCTTGATAAAACTTTTTTCTTTAACATAATTTGTAAGGGTTTTTTTATTCCACAATACATCAACATATTTCGAACAGTAATAAATTCAAAGAACATCCTTATGTTTGGAGAGAAAACAATTGTATAAAATTGATGTTTGACTTTAATGCTATTTACTTTGTAGGAATTGTAAAGATAAAACAATTATGAAATCTTGTGTTATTTAGTGTAATCATCAGCAAATAAATTGTAGTACAAATCGCTGGCTCTAATTACAGTTACCGGGGATCCAGAGCTTGTCAGATGTGGCATCCATTTCAAAATGTCAAACTGTTGAGTTGCCGGGGGGTATATATCTAGCGATGGTTTTCGCTGCATTTGGGAGCAATTTATTGTCTGTTGGGGCATCTGTGATTGTTGCACCTGCTGATGGGGAATAAACGTTTGCTGATGTTGATGTGGAGGCAACGGCTCTTGCTGACCGTATGATGACAGCTCGTCTTGGAGCAATTTGTTGACATCGAAAGGCATCGCTGTGGATAGCAGCATTTTACTCTTTTGAAGAAGGTTGGAGATATCAGGGCAGTTTTCGTAGTCCTTTTTGAACTTCATTCTCCTATTTTGAAACCATATTTTCACCTGAATTTCCGTGAGTTTTAACTGCTCCGCCACTTGAACTCGATGGGACCGGCTCAAATACTTAGTTCTCTGAAATAACCGTTCCAGCATTATAATCTGTGGCGTTGTAAATACCGCCCTGCTTCTTCTCTTTACATATTGGCCTGAAAATATAGAAACACACATGTTGTACACGTACAAATATTTTGTTTAATGCAAAATAATTATGTGAGCTTGATGTTTACCTATCGTTTTCTGATCTTCAGAGTTTTGTTTCTCAGCAACGTCATTCAGTTGTTCCGGATATTGAACCTCCATTTTTTTCTGGACGATTAATGTATACTCTAATTTTAGTATATTATTCCAATTTGACAGAGGCACGTGGTTTCAACACAGTTTTTAACGATTTAAAGAACCACTGTAGGTAAGACATTTACGAATACAAAAATAGATTTTTTTTGGCTCTTCAAAAATACGAGTTAAAATCGAATGCTAACACTGAACTGAAATGTAACGCTCAAACACACGACTACAAATACCCCAGTTTTAGTTGCTACTGTAAAAGAGATTATAAGCCTATTATCTTTTATTTCTTAGTAAGAGCTTCATAAGCAATGATGTCACTGTTAAGCCGATCCTGTGAAATTGCGCTTACCTATGTAAAACTGACAATTACCGTATGACGATAACTGTGTAAGTAATTTAAGCCTTTTATATTTAGCATCGGACTGTATCGATACGCCGTTTTTTAGATCTATAGTATTTAAATTGCTGATTATTATATACCAAAATTTAAAATTACTAACGTATTCTAAAATACTTAGTACATAGCATATCACCGAGGGCTCAGAAAGGTGCACTGCAAATAACAAACTGTTAAATGATCAAACGTGTAATGCATGCGTCATGCTGCTCCATTTTAATGCAGTCTAAGTGAGTAGTGTAAGTAAAATAGTAGATTTTGTTGTACTTGATGGCATGCGTCATCAAGGCCTTGCCCTGGTTGGAAGCAACATGTGCGAACCCTGTGTTTCTTATAGTGAGAGCTCAGTAAACGCCCAAAGTAGAAAAATATAATTTATTGAAGTTACTTCCGGTCCCCTTTACAACACATAACGCTACCCGCCACCATACCACACGTTTTGAATTTTATTTCTTTTTTTTTAACGGATTCTGAAAAAAAAGATAGTTCCCAAATATTACTGAACCTCTGACCTACTGCATATTAGCTGAGGCCACTTAATGTTCTGCAGCTCCGATATTTCATATTCGATTACTGCATGTTTTCTTGTACTTCAAAACTTGGTTTTAATGTAAATTTTTATTCATTGTTTATTGATTTAGATTGATTATAAATTACATTAATAAATAATTCATTTAATAAACTAATTTTTTTGGTTAATTGGTTTGTTCAAAAACATAGAAATTACTATATCTTAGTGGAGCAGCTTTTCCGTATTCAAATTAATATTTATTTACTTATAATTAATTTGTTAGTTTAACAATTAATAAATAATTGTTCATATAATTTTTTGATATTTTTTAAAATTAAAAAAAAAATTTTTGTACTGTACTTTACAATAATAGATTTTTATTGTTTTATTCTTTCACAATTTTTTCATTTGTGATTGAGTTGATTTTTGGACTTAAGGACGTTCTTTACATAGTTATGGGGGGAACAGTTCGGAAAAGTGAGAGGAGCGCAAACATATGCAGTAATGTTGGCAATTATTTTTCTCATGTGGATAATATACTAACATACATGCCATTGTCCATACTTGATCCCTTCTTTCTAAATTTATTTAAAAACCAACTTGTGGATCTATTTGAAAATTTAATAGGTTTATCTAAAAGTAATCTTTTATACTACAAAAATTTGGAGATTGCATATTTAAATCATCTGTAATTATTTAACTATGATTAATATTCTAAAAAAATCACTTGAAAAATGAATTAATGTTAACCATTTACGGAACTTCTACATTATTAGCTCTCGAAACTTTTTTCGAAAGTTCTTGCATGAAATATGCTCTACCAGGAGAAATTTAGAAACGTTGCTTATTAAATTGTCCATAACTAAGCCGATTTTTAGATAAGGTAATCGTAAACGAAATAATGACGATGACGAGCAGTTTAAAAAATGCCGTTTGATATGGACTTAAGCGGTCATAAGACGAGCCGTTGTGAGGAGCGTCATTACATTTTTTTTCCAATTATAAGATTAGACAGTTCCTTTGTTTCAAATAACAAAGAACTTTTAAGGTGGTTCATGCGAAAATTAAAAGCTCGGCTATCAAAGTTAAATTTGGAGAGGTTCTTTACGAACCTTTTATTTACCTCTTTGCAAAATTTCAGATAGGCTTATAGCATAAAATCACGAGAACGAGATGTTCGAAAATCGTTGTTGAGCACTGGGTTAACACGGGCTCTTGTGAACGTATACAATTTTGTCACCGTATGTCATGCGATTACTTTTTGTAGAACTGGGCCAGGATGATCAAAAACTAGAGTAATAGCTAGAAGTCATCTCATTTGTAATGGTTCGTTGAAAATTTTACCTAATAGAACAAAATTAAAAGATATTAATTGAAACGCAATCATAAATTGCCATTTACTATGTTAAAAGCATAGGTGAGAGTCGACTGCTAATTTTTTGAGGTTAATCAGAATTACATCAAATAGTTTTTAAAAACCTTAAGGTGGTTTTTCACGATGGTGCCGTATCAAAGCGACACGGGACCCTGTGGTTTTCTAATTTTCGATTAGCGTATTATTTGCAACATAAAATATGTTGTACTGGCACTTGACTATAATATCGTTGCATTAACATACGAATAAACAAGCTAATAAAGTCAGAGTAAGAGTTATAAAAAAATTTTTTTTTGACGCAAGGTTCTGAAAATGGCATGTACGCTCCTACTCAAGCAGACGTTGCCGCAGTTTACACGTCAGTTATTTCGTTTACAATTAAATATCGTATACTATTTCCCTGATTAGCCCAAACTTTTGTTATATTATTAGAAAGCTGAAAAGTTCTTCTTCCACTACAAACTTTTTGCTATTACGATCCTAATTCTACTTTACGAGATATTACATGATATCGTAGTATGGAAAAGTAACCTACATAAGAATACATGTTAAAAGTGCATTTTTTGACTGACTTGTTTTTAAAAATTTGCCTGATAAAGGGACTTGAAATTTTAAGAGAAGATGCCTTATAACTTAAAAAACAATCCCTTCAAATTTCCCTGTAAGTTTAAGTAAATGGGTTAGGTGAAGAACCACCTTAATATTGGATATTGTGATCTTTAATGTGACATGGATGCTTTTTTCATTTAATGCAGAATATTTACTAACATATTTATGAATATTGACAGCTTCAATAGAAATTATCTTTTCAGTAGCACATTTGACTCGGGAGTCGTGCATGAACCACCTTAAACCCAAAACACAATTATTCAATGTAAAAAAGAAAAAAAAAAAATTGTTAGCTTAGCAAAACTGTTTTCTATTTAAATCACATTCTTGCCCTTGAAAACTCTTATTTAAGACGTCATTAACGGTTTGATGTGCAAAGAAAATTAACAAAATTTGCAGCGTGATAGGCTTAAACGAGATATAGATAAACGGTGAAGTAAAAAAAAGTCTTGTTTAACCAATTACTGTATGTGATCAATCAAACTTACTTAATAT
Organism: Copidosoma floridanum; assembly: GCF_036245765.1. Taxonomy (NCBI): domain Eukaryota; kingdom Metazoa; phylum Arthropoda; class Insecta; order Hymenoptera; family Encyrtidae; genus Copidosoma; species Copidosoma floridanum. The sequence continues at coordinate 5,931,728 of NW_028321917.1, read as the reverse complement.
TTTAAGTAATATGACTACGAGCATTGGTCATATTAATAATTAAATATTGATAAACATTTATTAAAGCTTAGATTTGTAGGATTGAATTGTTTACTGAAAACTGTTATCATAAGAAATCGGAGATTTTTACTTTGAGTTTCGAGAAGAGTTTTTTTCTTATTGACTTGAATAGCTTCCTTCACGATGGGTTGAACTCACGGGCGTTTGGCCAAGAGATAAGGCTAGAGAGAGAGAACGAAAAAGAGAGAGAGTAGCCTAGACTGTGTGAGAGAGAGGATTAGGTCGTGTGCGGGTAGATGAGACGAGGTGTAAGATAGACAACGACCTGATCAGACCAGACCCGTCCCGGCGCACGTACATAACGATAAAAAAAAAAAAAAAAAATACCAGTCGATAAATATTAATTTGCTCCATTCATATGTATGACTAAATTAATTTGATACATATTAGAAGTTTGCAAAAAAAATTAATAAAGAATACACGTATGAATTCGTGTGTATCTCATGAGAAAAAGTTCTTTTCGCAGTTTTAGGTGCACTATTTATTTGCGCCGTTTGTAATTAAATTTGCGCTGCGGTAAAAAGTGTCATTAGTCAATGTATTAGTACTTAATTAACAAAATCTTAGTTTTTGCGAATCCACCTTTTAACAATACGCACTGCGCATGCGTAGAAACTTTTCATTGCTACACTATGCTAGGGACTTTTCATTTAGAGTGCACTATGCACCAACAAACACATGCTTTGAAAGCATGTTGCTTTCTGCTATCTTGCTGCAGCAGCAGTAGGTACATTTTTCTCTTCTAGACGAGTCAATGTATCCTCTCAAAAAGATGCTTGTATACTGTAAAATTAATGAAATATTGTGTATGTGACATCTACAAACTTTGTTTTATTTGCAAAATTACATATTAATCTTAAATTTACAGGTTGTTCTTCCAATTACTACCTATTATTGCAATGACAATCAAATTTGTGGACATCATACACGAGAGTCACCAGCAGCTAGTACTAAGATTGAGGTTAAGCGCAAACCTAAGCTCCAAACAGGAAAGATTTATCGATTAATAGCCCTGGTTGCAATCAATTTGTTTGTGCTTGGACTGGGCATCAACATTAAAGTCTTTGATGACAATGTCCTCAGGCTCAGATGTACGTACACTGGATAAAACAATGTATAACTGTTGTCCGTTATATTTGGTCAAAGTAGTTATTCTTATACAGCAAGATTTACAAGATAACTACAGATTTGATGTATCGCTTATAAAAATTTAAAAAATTAAAAAAATCACAGTAACAATTACTTGCTCTTTACAGCTGGATTAATTTTGGACTTGCAAGCTTCATCATGGAGGACTCGTCATCTAGTAACTTGAAGTTCAAAATTCCCTTCATAGGTTGCATCATATGGAGCCATTTGTAAAAATTATTTGTAAAGTTGTTTATTAACTTGAAAATAAAGAATTTGTCCAAGAAACTCTTTTTAACGTTTATTTTTAATTAACTTTTTGTTGTAGAAATCAAATGTCATGAGAACACTTTTTTTACCTTTTATTTTTTAATGGCCTGTAATGCAGGCTATTTCAATAAACTCTATCCCAACCACTACTCTAAACGTGTAATCGTAGGCGGAATATAAAGTTTTTAAAGATTTATTGCGAACTCTAAGCTTTTTGATTATTAATTTACTATTACTTAGAATTATGTGAAGACAAACAGTTTTAGCTATATCTATCGTTTAAGTAAAAATGCTCAAGTTACAGTATTTTTTAAGTATAATTCAAATCAATTGATTATTTGGTGTGGTTGATGTATTTTTTAATTTTTTAGATAAGCACATGGAGAAATTTAAATTTTGCAATCCTTTGTTCCTTTAGAACCACATTGATTAATTATGAGTACCAAGATTATTATAAATCTTTATTAATTCAATATTGAATAATACGATAGAATAAAAAAGTATGTATATCGCATGGGTACTGTCAAGAATCGATATGCAATGAAACTAAAAACTCGTAGACAACAAAGTGAGGTAAAACTTTTTTTTCAATCAATTTTTATTTTGTTTTCCATCAATCACATCGCTTAGATCATTAAAAATTTTATTTTATTTGTAGTAATACCGAATCCAAAAAAAAAAAAAAAACTGGTGGGTAATAGAGTGTTTCTATGTATCTGAAACTTGCCAAAACTTACGGCATTATAAACAATGAAAAAGATTTTTTTCATGATACAAAATGTAAATCGAATTTTACCATATTATGTAGCTATTGTGCTTTATGAAGTGTAACATGATCAGTTACATTAAATTAACACATTGACACAAAATAAATAATTTTCCTCGACAAATTTAAAACTTTTAACAACTTCTATATTAAATGTGTTGCAAAATAAAATATATTAAAATTTTTATTTTTATAAAATTTTTTATTGACTCTACAATTATTTCTCCTACTATAAATTAAATAACAATTTTGGTTTAAGGGACTACTGATGCACGAAGTCATTCATTATGAGAGGACATTTGAGAATACATCTAAAATCATAAACTTCAATTACATAGAGTATTTTAAGTGCACACTGTTAACAAATACTGAAATTTACCATTTCTAGATTTTTATTTTAAAACTCTCTTATTTAAGACTTTAATACTGATGACCACGGGATGCAAACTGCACTTATGTAAAATTGTAATTAAAAATGGAAATTATAAAATATAATCGATAAAAATACTACATCAATCTGAGTATTACACAAAAATTGTCAACGATTATTAATAACTCTTTCCACGATCCCCTAATCTTGTTAACAGTACTATCAACTATTTCTGATTTACAATTAATTATTGCCAGAATAATCCATTACTATAGACCTCAGAAATGTTGTATTTTTTTTTTGTAATTCATTCTGTATTGAATTGGAAGAATAGAGTCGAGTTTTTGAAACTGTACATTGCACGTCTCTTGAAAAATTGATTGTACATTATTAAAATTAATATTTAAACATTAAAAAGAAACTTATAAAATAATAAATATTCTTTTTAAGTAATTAAAAAATTCCCAGTCATAAGTTTCAAAGTTTAATGTCCATGAAATTTTTTAACACACTTCAGGAGTATATAGTTTTATATGAATACTCGCAAATTTAAGTATTTTTAGATGAATTCTTCATTATTTTATTTCAAAAATGTTGTTATTAATTAACGGAAATATTTTTTTTTTTTGAAAAAAAATGTTATGAACCATTTAAAATGTGCTGTAACAATTTCTTACGAGACATTTTTGAGCAAGAATATTTTTCATGTATCCCGGAAAATTTTTTTCTTTCGAAACGTTGTCTTACCAAAAGAAATTTTATACATTTAGATTTTTGTAATAATTTTTTTTCCGAAATACATTCAGTTAGTTATCCAATGAAAAGGGATGTCTTTTGTAACCACAGTAAAAAATTTTGTTTATGATCATGCTGGTTATTTAGACGTGGAACTCCTGAGGGTTGTATACGATTTTTCATCAAGCCTGCGTCAGGATCGAGGCAGAACTTTCTTCCAGCGAAGAGAGAAAAAAGTTCCTCCTTTTGGCGAAGTATGATACAAATATCCTTCTACTCTCTAAAATCAGGTACACGCATGAAATTCAGTGATAGAGAAAACTCATCCTTCTGCAAATGCCTCATCAATGTATACAAGTATTAAAAATTCAGATGGTTCCAATCAGTCTTTTGCGTACTCAACATTTTTGAATTCTTGTTGATTAAATTTTTATCCAGGCTATTCAGATTCTATTGGTGTAAGTCCTCTCCCCTGAAATTGTATCAATCGTTAATTTACTCAATATTTTAAGTCACTTTTTTTAAATAATAGGTTAGATTATTTATAAGAAATTAAAATGGTCGCTGATAGAAAGCCTGCTGTAACACCAAATAAAATTGGAGCAGGTGTTATTAATTTTCAGTTATATGACACTAATCATTGCTTGAAAACAAAAAAAGACCAAGTATGGATGGACATAAGCGAAGCACTTGATGGTCTAATGTCAGGAATTAATATCTACAATTATGTACAGCAAGATCGACACAACGTGATATCAAATTACAATAAACTTCATGGCATTGAAGAGAAAATTCATGATTTAAAAAATGAAGATTCAGAAAATTATTTGAGTGAAACTGAAGATCAAGAACCTGTATTGAAGAAATTTAAAATGGCTAATATAATGTTTGACATTGAGATTTCCATCGATGAATGGAAAAACATTCAAGCTATTGATAAAACATGGAGTGATGGACGAGTTGTTGCAAGAATGCAAGATGGTTGGACAACTCTAGTAAGAAAACTCATTTGGATGAAAGCAAAATTACCATGTTCATTTAGTTTCAAAAGCCATGGCGTTAACAATTGCGATTCTTACATCAAAGCTGTAGGATCTTGTATTCAGTGTGATGTAACTGTAAAGCTTATCTGTCAAAGCTTGCCAAAAAATAATCCAGTCACATTTCATGTTACCACACAAGATACAAAAGGAATTCCACATATGAAAAAAATTAAGCTACAGAAGTTAGAAAAACAAAAAGTTGAAAAAGAACTTTTGCACAAGACGCCAGTTCAATGGAGAAGAGAAAAGGCAAATCGAGACATGGAGCATGGTGATCAAGAGCCGCCAGATATGTATAATTTACACCAACTTCAAGATGCTAAACGAAAAGCTACAAAAAGAAATGTGGGACTCGAACCAGGAAAAAGTTTGATAGAATCTGTCATTAGCTTAAAAAATAGTGTAGAATTCAATAAGTTTATACAGAACATAGCAATAGATAAATTCCACATAATGTATTGGTCTTCAGAACAAATTAACTTGCATAACAACATTTTGCAACAATTAGATAGTACAGTATCGATAACACAGGTTCATTGGTGAGAAAAATCATAAAAGACACAGGGGATTCTCATCACGTATTTTTATCCGTTATTTGCACACACATTAATAATAAATTAGTTCCAGTCTCTCAGTTTTTATCTGAAAAAAATGATACATATACATATACTTTCTGGCTACAAAGTTGGATACAGTCTGGAGCTAAAGTCCCATTTAGCATTACAACTGATATGGGGAAACCGTTACAAAATGCTGCATGCTTAGCATTTAATGTTATGAATTTCAGCATGTACGATGACATTTGCTTACAATATTTATTAGGTGCTGGCATATGTGTAAATCTTTTCACTCAAATGAGAACTGATATTGCTCATCTGATACATGCTGTTAGCAAATGAAAATGCTTGAAAAATTCTGATTGGAAAATGAAAAATATGTACTGCAAATGCATAGGATTTTTAAGTACAACAAGCGAATTGAAGTCATTTCAAATATTTTTTGAAAATGTTTTGATGATATTGTTGAGTAAATACATCAATGAAAATTTTCAAAATGCATTTAATTACGTAATTGATACAATAAAAACCTTTAGTTTGCCCGAGGAAGTAGTACAAAACCCTACCGACAATGAATCTGAAAGTGAACATGAAGAGACCGATGGTAAAAATGTGAAGATAGATAAAACTAGATTAACAACAAAGTATATTACTAATTTTAAAAAAAAAGTCGTCCTTCGGGTAAATACCTTCGATGATTCTTTTATTGGATCACAAAAGAATGATTATTTCTCGCCTGAGGTAGCAGAAAGATTGTGCACTTTGTCAAAAGATTTTCCATGCTGGACTAATGTAATGTCAAATTACTTTAATAATCATAAGATTGTAGCTACGTCTTCAAGGTCTGAAACGTATTTTGGTCAACTTAAGGATCTGTCAAAAAATCAAATTAAAAGAGCTGATGAATTCTTTGCTCAGCATTGTAGAGACATTGATTCGGACATGAAAATAGCTAGATCACTATTGGATAATGTAGAAGAAAAGCATGAACCTAAAAAACGACTATTGTGCAATCTGGACTATCTATTCGAAGTCGAAAAATGGAAAAATAAGCATACTGAAATAGAAAAACTAAGTGATGAATCAGATGAGGTCATGAGACAGCAAGAAAAGGAAATAGAGAGTACAGACTTATTGGAACAAAAAGATTCACAAGTATCTACTTATGAAAAAACGATCAGTCTACATGAATCTATTAATGTCGACAATGGATTAAATTTTTCAAATAATTCATTATTAGATCATGATTATACTCAATTTACATCAAATCTCAAATTACATTCTTCCTTAGATGATAAAAAAAAAGAAAAAAATCAGAAAATATTAGAAGTAAGTGATATTAAGAAACGAGGTATTCATGTGTCTGCCACACCTAACATCCTTCTAAGTTTTCAAAAGCCCTCTGGATCAAAGCAAAAAGGAAAAGGTAATTTGCTAAATACCAACAAATTGCAACCAAAAAGCGTCAATGGTAAATTGATTACATTTACAAACTCGTGTGCTTTTGATACATTAACAGAGCTACTTAGTCACGGTTGCTGTTTAGTACAAAATTTTAAAACATTTATTGATAGTAGCAAAAATTATACCATCTCAAAATCCTATTTATGCTATGCATCAATGTTAATGGAACATGCTGTTAACGGTGTTAATAATGTCGTATATACTTACCGAGCACATATACTTTATTCAATTTTCACAGAAGTAAATTCTGTTGTGGATGGTCTTACAAATATAGGTTCATTATTCTCCACAATTTTCAAATCTTTCAAGTCCACCACCATGACTAAAATTTGTTGTGAATGCAAGGATACAAGCCTATATGAGGTATTGACGGTGCCACTACCTGAATAAGAAATTGCGTGGTTACATAATTACAAAAATCTACAAGAAAAGCTCAATGCTTATTTTGAAAAAAAAAAATTTAGCATGTAATATTTGCAATAACCAGACAACTACATGTAAATACATAGTTGGCTCATATGTTTGGATTGATACAGATGATGCTTACACATTTTCAAGTTACGCACAAGAACAAGGGGTAGATGCAAAATTTTTTAGATCTAATGTTGATGATGTACCGAGTAAATTAATAATCCAAAATAATACCTTTATTTTGTGTGGTGTTGCGAGATATGATCCTCCAGTTCCACCAGCTTCTTTAGGTCATTACGTTGCACTTTGTAGAAAATTTGATGGTTCCTGGATTATTAGAAATGACCTAGAAAAAAAACAGAGACCTTGTACCAAAGACTGTAAAAATGTTAAGATCGGTGGTATATTATATATAAAATGTAACAATATTTAAAATATGCGAAATTTGTTTATACAACCCATTAACTTGTGATGAAGATGGGATACAATGTTAAAGTTTAGCGATTCATTACCGTATGTAAACGAGTTTTAGCATCGAATTAATTGTCTCAGCTTTGTAAAAATTTACTTAAGTAATAATCTTTATTTTTAATTCATATATTTTAATTTAATTTTATTATTTTCATTATTCCATTACCATCAAGAAAATTGGATATTAGTCATGATCACATAAAATGAGCGCAAAATTTTTATCTGGTAAATACATTATATTGAGTTTTTTTTTTTGCTCATTAATTCATTTGTTAAAAAAACTCAAACGAGAATTAGGGATTGGAATTTTATTTAATTAACGTGTCTAAATATGAACTGTATAAGTGAAGATATAAAAGTGGAATCGTACAATCCATATTTAATAATACATAGAATGTATATAAAACCTTATGGATTATATAAAAGTTGTATAATAATTATGAAAAAAATATTTATTTACTTAAATTAGAAGATCCTTTTTTTTCCTTTGCATTACTGAGTAAATGTCTAACTTTGAGTAACAGTCATATCCTGTTCTTGAAAGTCAATTTTTTCTTGAAGTCCTTTAAGTATCATTTGTAGCTTTTATTCGACAGCTTCACTCAGAATCACCAGTCTAGAGCAACTTTATTCATGTCGAGCAAAATATCAAGTCATGTTCGCGTTATATTGTGATATTCTAGTGTAGATATCACAATAGCAGTACCTCTTACAGCTTCTAGATTTCTGTTTGTTGTTCTATACAAGAAAAATAAATAAAATAAGTTGGTGCAAATATTTGAAAAATGTTTGGACACATTAAAAAATTCTTTTTTTACAGCTCATTTTTTGATTCTCTCAACATCCTCACTTTTCTATTCTTACATTCTCTTTGCAGCCAGATCCTACTACAGTAGTGGCGACTGAGCAGCATCTTTATGGGCCTGATGTTCCTGAAAATATGTCCCTTGCAATGAGTAAAGGTCGCTCCCCACAGGATCAGCTTGAGGTTCATGAACCATGTGCATCGTGCTCGTCAGCATTGTCTCAAGAGACAGACTAGTGTTGAAATTCCGTTTAAAATGTGTGTGATGTAAATAAATGCCACTGATATTAAGGCCAGGATGAAACTTGGGCTCTCTCGATCATCAGCTTTGGCTGTCAAAACAAGGTTACTACACAATAGCATGTACACATAATAATGAATAAGTATATGGTTGTATAAAAACTTGAAAGCAGAACGCACGGGAGGAGTCATGCTGCTGATTACTGGAGTACTCAGGAATCTTGTATTCGTAGCAACAATCAATAATTGCTTATGTTAGTGGTTACCAAACCATCTTAACAAAATATATATTATATGAAATATATATATAATATTGTGAATAGCATCCTAGGTAACTATGGTAACTAACCATCAAGATTTTTTTATGGGTTATACGTACACAGTAGCTCCGAAATTTCGTTGCTCCAAAATCTAGACAGCCAGCATAACAGTGCTTTGTAGGAAAGTCTCAAGCACAATACGGAGCCAATCGTAACCCAACTATACAGAAAAGGCTGCAAAGCCGCAAAGGAGTAAAGAGCAAGCAGTTTGACAACGATAACCACAGGAACACGATTACTCAGACGAAGATGATAGGTACAGACTACAGTAGCAGATTGGAATATTTTTTTACAATGCCAGAGCCAGAGTGCCATTTCACACATACTAAACTACAATATATATGTACCTATGCACATGCAGAAAAACCTACGATTAAAAAAGTCCCTAGCATAGTGTAGCAATGAAAAGTTTCTACGCATGCGCAGTGCGTATTGTTAAAAGGTGGATTCGATTCGCAAAAACTAAAATTTTGTTAATTAAGTACTGATACATTGACTGTTGACACTTTTTACCGCAGCGCAAATTTAATTACAAACGGCGCAAATAAATAGTGCACCTAAAACTGCGAAAAGAACTTTTTCTCATGAGATACACACGAATTCATACGTGTATTCTTTATTAATTTTTTTTGCAAACTTCTAATATGTATCAAATTAATTTAGTCATACAGATGAATGGAGCAAATCAATATTTATCGACTGGTATTTTTTTTTTATTTTTATCGATATGTACGTGCGCCGGGACGGGTCTGGTCCCGATCAGAAACCTTAGTGGGGTGCTGATGGGATCCACACTAGGCTGCCAAATTAACCACATGTGGTCCTATAGAATGGCATCGTCACGGGGCGTAGATGTGGTCCTCTCTAGTGTGCCCCAATAGGAAAGAAAGTTTACCTAACCCTTTGTATTTTTTGTGTAGGTACATTATTACATTTAATACAATTATCATAAGAGCATGTGCCTGATTTACCATGCGTGCTATGCAGATTATGGAGTTTATCGGCCGTGCAGATAAGGAAGAATTAAATTACGGTCACATATATTTAACCCAAACACAGAAATATATTATGTTTTCAACAGTTTTGGCTAGGTTATTGGGGCAGCCTACGATGGACCCTCAGTTCGCCCCGTGACGCACCTAATGGGGTACCAACTAGGCAGCCTAAGGGGGACCCCATGAACTAAGGTGGCAAACCCATTAAATTTCTGATCGGGGAGGTGCTTGCTCGGGAGTGCCACCATTATTCACGCGTTTTGTACGGAAGCCCGTAAGCGCCTACCCATCGGTAAGCTAGCGAGAGTGGCTCTTTTTTGTCATGTTTGTCGCTTATTTGTCGCGTTTTGTCATGTGTAAGGATAGACAGCAGAGTTGAGCGAGAGGGAGAGAGAGAGAGAAAGAAAGAGGAGAGAGAGAGTAGCTTCTTCGAGTAGACCAGAGAGAGAGAGAGAGAGAGAGAGAGACCTAAACAGAAATTATAAGTAGGCGATCAGTAGGGCCTACTTAGGCTGCCTCTCTAGCCAACTGAGGTCCTACGTTAGCAGCGTCAGGGGGCGTCAGGAGGATTCAGAGATCTACCTTATCAACTATCGACTTCTTTCTCCCCTATCTTGCCTTCTGTTAATACACCACATCTCGCACGTCATACACACGTTACCGCGTACTTCTCACATATCGTCACCACTCCTTCATCCGGCCATTCCGGCGTCGTAACTGGAGGGGGAGTGTGTGTGGGGACCCTCACTACCACATGGTCACTACTGCTCTCCGTCTTTCTCCAACCATCCGCTAGGTGTCAAATCATTGAAGTTGACCTACTCGCAAGTGCCCGGATTTTCATGTTGGTTACTATATAACGGCGTTTAAGATTGTGCTAGGGTATCCCCACCGATATAGGTGTCTAAGGCAGGGAGCACGTCATCAGCCTTACTAATGAGTCCTGGCGTGCTCCCGGGACGAAACATCAAATAATCTTTTCTCTCTTATCATGGCATCACTTGAAATGGAATTGGCAGGTTTATAAGCGTGCCATGGCGTGCAGCATTTTTTGCCAATAGATCAGCTTCATCATTGCCTAATATTCCCACATGGGAAGGTATCCAATTTATTTTAAAGTCTTTTTTAAGTATGATAGCTGATGATATGAGCTTTTTTACTTGAACTATAAAGTGGGATTCAGCTTTGAGTCCAGAAGTGTTGCTTAAGAAAATTAAAACACTGAGAGAGTCTGTAAAAATTTGAAATTGGTTTTTGCTGGAAGAAATTATTTGTTCAAAAACATGGATGAGAGCTAAGCATTCTGCAGAGAATATTGAAGCGGAGTCAGGTATTTTAAAGGCTGAAGTAAAGTCTTTGTTCTCTGACCAGGTGGCAAAGCCGGTATAAGAGTTGTGTTCAGTAGAAATTTTGGAGCCATCAGTGTAAATAAAGATATTGTTCAAATCAGTAGGGAATAAATTGGAAAATTCTTTTTTAGGAGAACTTGAAATTTGAATTGATTTTTCAGTTGTGAGATTACAGTCGACTGAGAAGAAATTATAAAAAAATGGATGGGAAAAGCTAGGGTATAAGTTTGATTGGATTATGGCATCTTCGTAAAACCAGCAGTTTTCATAACAATCTAATAGGAGAGATTTCTTGTAGCGAAAGACGAGGGTAGGGTTGTTGGATAAATTAGAAAGTTCTTCTAGGTTCTTGATGATAAGATTGTTTTTATACGAGAGACATTTTAGAAGAAAAGTGTAGGCAAGGTATTTAAATCTGACAGTTAAATAGGGCGTTTTAGATTCTGAAAGCATAATATTTGTAGGAGTGCTTTTTCTGTAGCCTAGGGCTAGTCTTAAAGCTTTGTTTTGGACCGTTTCAATTTTTTTGAAGTAGGATTGGGAACAGGGAGATATTAGAAAGCCAGAGTATTCCAAGATAGGTCTAAGCATCGAATTATACAATCCTGTTAGCAACAGAGGGTCAGCTCCCCACCACGTCTTCCGTAAGCATCCTATAATGCTCATAGGGAGGTGGCTCCTGGCAACAAGGTAGTCAATCTGTTTATGCCAATTGAGGTTTTTGTCAAGATAAACTCCCAAAAATTTAACATTATTTGCTGGTGAAAGTTTAAAGTTGTTGATTTTAATGAAATAGTTTTCAGTATTGAGATTGGTTTTGTTGAAGATTAGTATATTACGTACCTAGGCCAGAAAGTGGGGCTATTACTGACCGCGCTATATTATCGGCCGAGCCGAAGGCGAGGCCGGTAATGCGCGGTCAGATGTAGCCCCACTTTTTGGCCGTGGTACGTATACTTTTTTTCCTTACACCTCCGCCGAAAGTTCGTCACCACGGTTTTAGTTTTGTTAAAAATGATGGTTTAAAAATCCAGTCAAAGATTTAGTGCATTATGCATTATTGTCGATCGATCGGTCGCTCGAACAATACCACTTAAATGCACGTAGATGAGTGTACATGTGTATAGGTATATCTATATATATACGCTAGCTGAGACTGTAGTATATTATATAGAATCAGATTGGGCCGAGGATTTGTGCAGGTTGGTCGTGCTGGCAAAACGAGAGGAAGAGAAATCCGTTTAAATTCGAATCATGGATCCTATAAAGATCATTTTAAAAATCCTAATGTTTATATCCGTAAGTGCAAAATAAATCAGGTTATTATCAATAACTATTATAATTGTGATAAGCATAATACGATTAAATAAAAGATTTCATAGTTTATTTTTGTAATATGACATGTATATACTACATTTATATACTAAATAAATAATTAAAGTGATAGTAACTGATCAAAAAACATTAATTTGGTAGTTTTAATTTTGTGTTGTGTACTCTGTTCATATGAAATTAATAAATTTATATATACATGTAAATTGTGCAAAAAAAAAAACATATATATATATATATCCAATAATTTATGTAAATAAATATCCAATGATTTTCTGTGTTGTATAAACTGTAAAGGTTATAACTCCGTTAGCCGTATATATATATATGTAGTGTATAACTACTGCTGCTTCTCGGTGCTGAATATATAACTATATATATCTGCGCACTTCGTTCTGCGCACATATGGCAGGACTGATATGAGGCTTTTTCTAGCTCAAAATCGGGTCAGATGGAACGAACTTTCGGCGGAGGTGTAAGGAAAAATTAATTTACACTTCTCTGGAGCAATACTTAGCCCTCTACTTAAGAGAAAAGCAATGATTTTTCTTATTTCTGAGTTGATTAGCTTTATAGAGTCCATGATGTTGTCCAGAGAAGTGTAAATGACTTCATCGTCTGCGAAGCTCAATAAGTTGGTCAATTTGTTTAGAATAGAACTTATTTTGTTGGTGTAAAGGGCATATAAAATTGGGCTGAGGGTCAAGCCTTGAGGAAGCCCTTTATTTGCAAAGAATTTTTCTTTTTTTGTTGAGTTGAGAGGGATAAGGAAGCGGTCATATATGAAATTTTTTACAAAGAGCATAAAGTTTTTAGGTAGATTTAATTCAATTAAATCTTTGATGACAATATCTGGGAGGACGTTATCGAACGCACCTTTGATGTCGATAAACAATGCAACAAGACTTTTATTTAGATAGAAGCTTTTATGAATGTCTGTGGTGAGTTTGGCTAAGTTATGAATACAAGACCTGCCTTTGCGAAATCCATTCTGAGAATCTCGTAAGATGTTTTCTGATTCCAGATACCAAGTGAATCTGTTACTGATAATTTTTTCAAAAATCTTTAGGATACAGGAGGCCATGGCAATAGGCCTGGCTTTATTATTTGGCTTAGGAATGAAAGAAATTAGGTAGTTTTGCCAGTCATCAGGGAATATGTTCTGATTGTATAAATCATTGAAAATATCGAAGAGTGCACGTTTGTATGATTGTGGGAGGTAATAGATAATCCTATATGTAATTCTGTCATATCCTGGGGAAGAGTCTAATTTTGTAGAGTTTAATGCGAGATTGAGTTTTTCATAGGAAAGAGGCTTGGAAAGTATGTGATTTGAGCTTTCTGGGTCATCTTTGAGAATAGAAAAGTCAACAAGATTTGTGGTGGGCTTAGGAGTGCATAACGAATCGAGACAATTTTCCGTTTCTTTCAGAAAAGTTTTATTTCCCGTGGTTTGGGAAGGGCGGTTAAAGCCATTTTTAAAGCATTTGACCTTGTGCCATATATCAGTGATTTTAGTTTTACTATTAATAGAAGTACAGAATTTTTTGAAGGAGTCTTTTTTTTCTTCTTTAAGAGTTCTTTTTGTTTTTGCCATAATCTTTTTATGATTTATAAAAGAGTTCAAGTCACATCTATATTGTATTGATTTAAAGCTGGCTTTCCTAATTCTAATGGCTTTGTTGCATTTTTCATTCCACCAAATAGGTTGTTTGATTCCTCTTTTGGGTTTAAGTGGAGATGGATTTTTGAAGTAATCTGGTTCTTTATAACAGTAATTAAGAGATTTTTGAATACTGCTGTGAATGCAATCAGTAAAGGTCTTGTATCTCAGCAGAACATCACTATTAATGTAGTTTAGAGAGAAGAAGATATGTTCATTTTCTTCTAATTCAAGGTTGAGTTTATCCCAGTTTAGCTTCTTTAGATTATATCTATAATTAATTTTAGGAATGTAATCTGGTATGACATTGATTGAGATTTCGACAGAGTAGTGATCACTGCCCCAGGAATCGTCCAAGACAGCCCATTCCGAGGAGGATGCAAGGTTCATAGATATGAAGGAAAGATCTATGCTTGAGTAGGTAATGCCAGTTTTGTTCAAGGTAAAGTGAGTCGAACTACCATCGTTTAGAAGAAATAGATAGTCATTATCAATGTTGTCGAATATCATATTTCCATTAATACAGCTGCTAGAGCTACCCCACAATGGGTGATGCGAATTAAAGTCGCCAACAAGAGTGAAGGAATCTAGATCCCTTACAATGTCAGATAGTTCCAACCATGATTCAATAGTGATATTATATTGATGTTCGGGGCGTCTGTAGCATGCAATGATTGTAAAGGGGCCTAAATCTGTGTCTATAACTATGGAACCTAGTTCAAGGCAATCATGAAGCCAATTCATAGTTAAAGTAGTATAAATAAATTTTTTTCTAACATAAAAGGCTATACCGCCGTGGTCTCCGGTTTTTCTGTCGAATCTGACTGGGTTAAATCCCCCGATCGAGAATCTATCGTTCTCTTTGAGCCAGGTTTCTAGAAGAACAATAATATCATAGTTATGAGCATGTTTTAAAAATTCTAGTTTGTTGCGAATACTTCTACAATTCCATTGTAATATCTTTACACTAGTTCTAGACATTTTTTTTTTTTTTTTTTTTTTTTTTTTTCATCGAAAGTTACTTAAATAAATAGATAAGTATATAAGTACATATGTATAAATACAGAAGTTTTTTTTTTTTTTTTTTTATTTTTTTTTTTTTGTCTTAGGTTGAGAGTTAGGATAAGTATACTTAATTTCTATCTTGGACGGATCACTTTTTAACTTATCAGGTAGTTTATTGGTGGGGCTGATACTTAGATTGTTTTGCTTCAATTTGTTTTCAATCGTTGGAGAGGATTCGTCATCTTCAGGTAGGTGGTTCTGTTGAGTTTGAGATTTGCGACGTTGTTGTGAGCTATGGTATTGGTTGGATCCATTTTGATTTTTTTGTTGGCTGTGGCCTGTCTGAGTAACAAAGTGGTCTGACAAGGTTGGTGGGATTTGACCAACTTCTGGCTTGTTTTTAAGAAGCTTGATCGTGTTGCATTCCTCTTGATGTTGTGTATTTTCATGTAGATTTTTAGGTTTGGTTGTTTGTTTGACTACGTAGCTATATTTCTTAAGTAAGTTTTCCTTCTGTTTTTGCAGATTAGGAAAATTTTCTTTGGTTTTTTTTAGATTCATTTCAATTGATAGAAGCGGACATCCAGGTTCTTTAATAATTTGTTTTTTAGCCTCTATGAAAGGAATGTTGTCTAGTGCCATGATAACGTTGATTCTAGCATAGCTCTTGTATACATTACATTGGGAGTCAATGCTTTTGTGGTTTCCACCACAGTTTGCACATCTTGGTAGGTAGGGGAGTTGGGTGCATGGAAGTCCTTCATGTGTTCCTTGTCCACAAATTATACATCTTGGTTTTTGGCATTTTTTGTTGGTGTGACCAAAGCCGAAACACGAGAAACATTGCAGTGGTCTTGAGATATATGGTTCTACTGTCGTTTTACATGAATAAAGATAGATGTGTTTGGGTAGTTCTTGTCCAACAAATGAGATCAATATGGACTTGCTTGGAAGCCACTTATCTTCTTCTGTTTTAGGTTCTCTGTTTTTCCTATTCATCCTTTTAACATCATGAACTTCAATGCTTGATTGGAGGCCTTCCATGATGGAATCCTCGGTAATGTAAGTCGGTACGTTCCTGATTATTCCCTTTCTTAACTTATGAAAAGTTGGAATATAAACCTCTAGATTGTGTGCACTAAGTGCAGGGTCAAGTAGGAGCCTATTGGCTTCGTTTTTATCTTTAAACATAATTTCAACAGAATATCTGCTTTTCTTTCTTATATCTTCGATATGTTTGTAAGATTTAAAGACAATGCTCCCAACTGCGAATGGGTTTAATTCTTCCTGGCCTTCTTGTTTAATAAATCTCACCCATACGCCGTAAGGGCCAAGGTTGTTTTCATGGAATATTTCCTTCTTGTTTGCAATAATAGGTAATTTGGGTTTTAAGTATTCTGGCGATGAGTCGTTAGCTATCTCGAACTTTTTCTTCTGGTTGTTAAGATCTGCACTGTTGTTTTTTTCTGTGTTCACTACATGGAATTTTCTTTTTGCGCCTGATGAGGTAAATGTCGTGCCTTCGTTCACATCGACCACCATGTTAAGGGTGTTGGGCTCCACGCCCTGAGGCGAGAGATAACTATTTTTAAAATACAATCAATAGAGAGGCGACTTGTATGTACACTTTGCGTTAAAAATATCAGAATTAGTAGGGAATTATTGTCAAAAAGTTGTGGCTCGAACTTATAACCTCACACGTCAGTCAACAGCCATCAATCCTATCCCTCTTCCCAGCCTTGCGACGAACAACGCCGCTCGTGACATCTGCCAGTGAACGACTGACTTGATTTAATAGATGCCGGCTTTATATAGTCTTTTAGTCGATGAATCGTTGCCGAAAATGGTAGTAAAAATGTATTTGTTGGCAAGGTAGTTTAAACTTAGGTGGCCTTTAAAAGAACCGATGAGATTGGTGGTTAAGTAGGAAACTCAAATACTTATGATGGGCCCGTGGTGGTACTTCCATCTATTCCTTATTATTATTATTATTGATGATGGAGAGCTGGCTGCGGGTAGCTTGACTCTTACCCTCAGAGTCTCTATGTACGAAGACCGTGCTGGAGGGAGGTACGCCACTGACCAAAGAATATCTCGTCTTCTGACTGTTCCCCAGATAACCGACCACTCATCGGTAGTCGCGAAAGTGGGCCTGGAGAATACCTTCTTGCTGTTGTAATATAATCTTCTCTGGTAGCAACACCAGGTTGGTTAGAAGAATGGCCATAATGCTAGAGCAGAGTGTGATCTGGCTAGACGTCTCCATTTAAAAACAGTGCCGTCGATAGCCGTGATGCTCAGCTGCATGACTCCCAGCTCTAGGCTTCATACACTGTCAGTGAACGACTGAGTATTTGGTACGTTTCTTGGGCCTATCATAACTACACTTATTTAATTCAATTGCAGGTTGTTTCGATTTTACTTCAACGCCACCAAGCAAATTCAACGGAACTATAGCGCACAGATAGCGTATTTTTTCAAAACTTTGAGATTATTAATTTATTGCTTTTGTTCTTAACTTTTTAAAGATAAAATGGTAGTTTTCCTACAAGTTTGAAAAGTCTCTGTTTGCGAACCGAGAGGTTTGCGGCCCGAGCTGAAGGCGAGGGACGTAACGAGGTTCGTAAAGGAGACTTTTCGAACGAGTTCCGGAAAACTGCTTTTTCGCCCAAGGAAGTACCAGCCTCCCAAAACCACCCGAGGGTATCATTTCGTTTGTACTAGGGCACAAAGTACAAACATGAGCGCCCAAAGGGGGCGATTGTTGTATGTTAGTGCCCGAGTCACGTATAATGTTTTTCTTACCAAGGGCCCAAAGTGCAATTTTGTGCCCGTGGTCACACTTTTCGCCCGGCAAATCACTTTGGGCCCTAGGGCAGAAAAGTACTTTGAGCCTGGAGGGCGCAAAAAAATTTTCTGCTCGTGGGCCTAAAGCGATTACAAGGATGCAAAGCGGCAGTTGCACTTTGGGCCCATGGTAAGAAAACTATACTGAAACCATCTAGGAAGTGTCAAGAATCGATATGTAAAATTTCAGCAAAATCGGTTGAGTAGTTTTTGTGGTTAGCGATTACAACAATTTTAGCGACTTTGCTTTATTTATTAGTAAGATAAGATCATATAGATCAATACACATATCGACAGGCTAATATTTTATCCAGAAAACTCTTTAACGATCTTAAGTCCCACAAAACGTATTAATAACACGTTATCTCGACATGTCATGTTTTTTCTATCACAGAGCTTTCTCTATGAGAGAGTAATAATAATTAAAAAAACTCACACAACTTTAATGAGAGAAACTTGGAAGGTTAGATAATATTAAGATGAATCATTTTTACATTCTAAGGTGGCTTTGGCGATTTTTATGGGAATGATAATTTCGAAATTATATAAATAAAGTGTGCCTAATTAATTTGCGATCAAAAAAATACATGGGTCAAACACTTAATTTTTCAGAAAATCGCTACTAAAAACTCACTAATTTAGCACGCAATATTGTGGGATATATCACTCAAACGACTATAACTTTGAAAGTAAATGAGATATATTTACAAATGAAAACTGTATTTGTACTTTTTTTATAAGTAATCTTTTAGAATGGTAAAAATTATATCTAAACCACTTGGATTTTAAGAGGATTAAGAGAAAAGTGAGTTCTCGTCTTCTGCGCATGCACAGATTGAAATGATGAGTTTTTATTATTCTTTTCATCTATGTTGTATAACTTTTTAAGCCAATAAAACTCTGGAATTTGAATATGTAATTTAGATATTTAATTATCATGACAATGAACAAAGTATATTTTTCGTAATCCGTATAACCTTAAAGGGCCCCTCACTTGGTACGACACCAAACGTCCAAACCACCTGAAAGTAATCAAAATTTCAAAACAATCAATTCAAGTATAAGTTATAAGATCTGAAAAATCCATAAACGTATAAAACCAATAAGTTGAATAAGTATTATTTTTTGGAAGTCACATTTAGAATTTTAATAATTATTTCAAATAAACATTGAAGATAGCAACATCTTTATTTCAAAAATCGTGTATGGGGTCATATCATACTCATTATTTAATAAAGTTTTGGACTTAAAAGCATGTAAATTTGTTTTTTAGAGGTAATGTTATAAAAGTTAATACAAAAAAAACGAATTCAAATATTTTTTCCACCGAATTCGAGATTATGACCTGGACTAATAAGTAATTTTAATTTTTAATCAATGAGCATTTTGAACAGTAATAACACTCATGTAGGGTTGACGCAAGACGAGACAATACGAGATTTTAAGGATCTTGATCTATACATTTAGATTTTAAAAATGTAAGTCTTGTCTTGTTCTGGGAATATTATTGTCACACGATTTGAATATTGTCTTGACATATAATCGATATCTTGTCAAGAAATCTTGCTCTTGTTTTCAAGGATTGAAAATATCCATTTTTAAGTTAATAAAAAAAAATGCTTTATTAAGATTGAAAAAAATTTTTCAAGTTAAATAACCATGTTTTGTCGAGTGAACAAAAAATGTATACAGTTTACTTATAAAATTTTAAATGTACAAATAACTAGTATTGATTACATTATTTAGGGTTACACTATTATTACTTTGATTGAATGACTTATATTAAACATGCTTCGCGCGATCCGAATGTGAAAGTAAGTATGCATTTTTTATTTTTTATTTTTTATTTTTTTTTTTTCTTTTTTTTCGATAGTTCTAATCTTAAATATGATGGTATAATAAATGTGTAATATTTTTACAAATTTTTTATACTAAAAATTTATACATGTCATGTATTAGAACCACTTTACTGTATGCAATTACATATAATTCATAGTTCAAATTCAACATTACTGTATTACATACAAAATTTTTAATCAAAACTTAAATGTAATTACTAGTTTATTGATGAAATTAATTGAGCTACAAAATATGTTTACTCATAAGATAGTAACTATATTACTAACTAGATTATGCAAACTTTTAATAGGAATACCCAATATCTTTTTTCGTAGAGTAAGTCGATTACGCACTTTTATGCATTTTTTTTCAATTTATTGAAGAAAATAGTTTTTTGTAAGTTTTAAATGAAAAAATTAATCCGTTTATAATAATTATTGTGATAATTTAACGATTTTAATCGACTAATTTCTGAACTATAGGGGTACATGAACATAAGCATTTATGCCGAAATGTTTAAAAATAAGCGTATACATTATATATGCGTATGAATTTCTTCAATATTATTTCTAGACGTGTCTTCGAGAAAAACAAATCGTTTAATTCCACAATTTGACATAGGCTCCTATGGAGGTCACTAATTAAATTTTACATATACGCTAAACTTATTTTTAATTAGAAGAAAGTTTTTTAAAAAGATCTGATTTATTCAGATGGTAGTTTGAATAAATCTTAATTGCCGACCCCCATGAAACTACATGTTAAATTGTGAAATCAAGTGATTTTTTTTCCTCAAAAATACATCTGGAAAAAATATTAAAAAAGCGCACATGTGTAAGGTTCTTTAAAAAAAAGTAATCTTAATTACTTTTATCTAACAATTTTAAAATTTTTTGTTGGAATCTCCCCAAGTGTGGGTATGAAAAAAAAAATCAAAACTAACGAACATCTTTATAAATCCATACAATTATATTTTACATTATTATAATATACTAGCGGCCCCCCGTCACGGCTTCGCCAGAGACTTACTAAATGGAACACCGTAGTGTGTTGACATGTAATATGAAGCGTTTTCAGTTAGAAATTTTACATTTATTCCTGACACTTCTCAGTACAAAAATCTTCTTACTAAAAACATATTTGGTCGCAATCTATACAGTTTATTTGGTCAAATAATAAGCTTTAAAAATTAAAAAAAATATAATTAATATAATTATGCTAAAAAGTACCGTGCTTTCCTTATGCCATAAATTTTTTAAGATGTTAAGATTTCAAACTCCCAAAAATATTTATTAAAAAAAATTTTTTTTCTCTTATCTCACAAATTTCTTACCAGAGCAACAAAGTCCTGGAACTTAATCTCTACATTTTTTATTGCCACAAAAATACAAATATATTTTCTTCTTATTTAAAAACCTGAATTTAGATCTTTAAAGATTTAAGAGATTACTGTGAGGGTAAAATCAAAAGCTGATCTCTCACGTAATGGATTCTTTATTTGTCGATTTAGACACTGCTGTTCCAATCTCGATAAATTTTCTGCGTCAGTTTCGTGACGCCTAAAATTGTATTCATTAGATACATTTGAAGTTCTCCTTCCAATTCACCCTCTTGCGACTTTTGTGACCCCTAAATTCTATTTTCTGTCAACTTTGTTAAGTTCTAATATATATTTGTTGACAAGGTAGTACGACGTCCGATTGCCCTAAAAAAGACCGGTGAGCTTCTTAAGTAAACTCTTTCTTGACTTAAGTTAACAGCAATTGTGACTGCCTGGATACTTCAGGGTGATCTTCTCTGGCTTGCTGTTAAAGCCCCAGACTGATCGGGAGAAAAATTACAAAGTCCGAAGCTTTGGAGCTAGTTGTAGTGCTCTTTCCCAACGTCTCCTGGTATAACGTCGAAGACGTTGGTGTCTAAAGCACCTTTTTTTGCAGACTCAGTTGTCTTAATGATCTAAGGTGGAGAGATTAGTAGAGATTGATTCATGATACTTGCCCGTTGGAGACTCCCGTTGGCTCAAGTTTTTTTTTCCATCATAGCTGTTAGGTTCGCCCAGCGCAGACCTTGGAGAGGATCGGTGATTCCTGATTGAATGCTTAGAGTCGAGAGGGTAATATAGGGTCGTCGGTCACCGGGGTTCCCAGCCTTGCTTAGGTGGCCCTTAAAAGAACCGATGAGATTGAAGGTTAAGTAATGAACGTAAATACTTATATTGGCCCTGAAAAAGGCCAGTGGTGAAATTTCTAGTTATTCCTTATTATTATTCTTGATGATGGAGAGCCAGCTGTTGGTAGCTTGACTCTTACCCTCGAAGTCTGTGTACGGAGACCGGAGTACATGAGAGAGATACGCCGCTGACCAAAATATACCTCGTCTTCAGGTCGTTCCCTGGATAACCAACCGCTCATCGTTAGTCGGGAAAGTGGGACTGTAGAATACCTTCTCTGTATAGGTATCATGCCGTTAGAATGACCACTAAGAAGTTGCCGTACTCTTCAGGGCTGTCTTCCCTTGCTTACAATTGTAGTAATAAAATTCTCTGACGGTACCAGGACAGATTGCAGTACGGTCACATAACTCTGAAGTGTTGAAGCAGGATGTGCTCTGGCTAGACACGTCTCCTGGTATTCCGCCGGAGACGTTATCGAATAAATTTTTTATTGATGGCACTGTCCAATTCTAGAGGTTTAGGGTGAAAATTGACTTAGATCACTTGTCCATTGGAGAAGAGCGTCATCTGTAATCGGGATACCCAGCTGCACGACTATCATTTACTTTCTCGATACAGCTTGATGACCTGCCAGTAGACGATTGCAGTAATAATCGCGACGCTCCGGCCTACTATAACCACACTTATTTAATTCTGTTGCAGGTAGCCTTGATTTTATTTTGACGCCACCTAGCAGATCCCACTGAACTAAAGTGAAAATCTGGCGTATTTTTGCAATACTTTGAGCTTATTTATTGCTATTGTTATTAAATTTTTCAAGATAAAAATCATACTAAAACCATCTAGGAAGTGTCAAGAATCGGTATGCAAAATTTCAGCAAAATCGGTTCAGTAGTTTTCGTGGTTAGCGATTACAACGGTTTTAGCGACTTTGCTTTATATATTAGTAAGATAAGATAATATAATAATATATAATAAGGCACACATGTATACATACAAAGCACAAACTGCCACCGGCGCGCTGCGGTATTTCAGCTGCAGCGGAGCAGAGCAGTTGGCTCGGCCATCACCAGTTGTATGTACGCATTGCTGGTGTCGGCGAGGCGCGCAAAACCAGTCGATCCTGCGCTTCGGCCCGAAGCGGACAGGCGCGCAACCTTCTCCTCACAGGTCTCTCTCTTAACGCTCGTGGTACACATTCACCTATACAAGTACTAGTTTTCTCTTCCGTCGCCTGCGTTTATTTTTTCAACTTGTTTCAACGTTTTGTGACAGATTAAACAGTTGAAATAACAGTGGCAAGGATAATCAATCAGTATGACAAAACCGACGAGAAGGCAAGGCTGACGGCACGGGGCAATAACGACTGACGTTACGAGGCACCCCGTGCGTTGCAAGAAGGCACGCAGGTGTCAGGTGAGTTGGTATACTTTACAAAGTACATTATGCACCCCTTTTTTCGTCACACGTTTCTAGTTAACGGACATTTAACGTACAATGCCATGCGTACACGGACACCCTTTTATTTTTATCACTTGGTTCGGCACCCCGAGTTTCTATATCCACTTTTCCACGAGCGATCGTTTGGGGAGCAGAACATTCTGGGATATTTCATACCAATGTATATATACGTATAATTGCAATGCACGGGTAGGACGGAACGAAGGAGGGAACGCTGATAAGAAAGTGGATCGCGGCAAGGCCGTGCGGTTCATATAATCGTCGTTGGGCACAAAGGATCCCTCCCTCCCTGTGTTTGCGATCCTCTTACCGATGTTCTCGGATTCATTGATTTTTCTCATTTTTTTTTGTTTCAATCGAGTTGATGTTTTTTGTATACAGCTTCGGAGTGTGCGTGTGTGTGTGTGTGTAGATGTTCCTTTCCCCTGAGGAGGTCGAGTGTTGTTCAAGTTGTTTTTTGTTGAGGGATCGGTTTGTGGTGCACTGCACTTGCTTCGGGCGTGGAAGAAAATCAATCGTCATTGTAATGCTCGCTTTTGTTACGAACTGTGCGATCTCTCACTCGAGTCTCACAGAGAGAACCTAAGGTGTAACTTTGTTACCGATATTCTACATGTACAACATCGAAATACCGGCATTACACGAAAAAAATCGTTCAGCTTTGTTTTTCGTACCGATCTCTATAGTATTTGAACGGTACATATATAAAAATTCGAGACTATTAAAAGGTATACGTGAAAAATGGCACCATTGATCATAAGGACAGACACGTGACGTATGTATAAGAAGCGTCTCGCGGTTGTTGCCGGATGCGCGAGTGGTTCGCAAAACAAGAACCGTATTTCAGACGAGGATGCCTTTGCAGCCGACCATTAATTATCAAGAGTAGGAAATCTAGGGGAGTGAAAACCCAGCATCGAGTCCCACTTGTCGGGAGAAACTTGGCGTTCCGCAAATTGTATATTTTTCCTTTATGCATCGTTATTATTTTAATTTCGACGCGTACTTTCGCCAATTCGTAAGTTGAATTTGCTCTATATGCATTAAGAGGAAGTGGTATTTAGTCATCTTTTATGAAAATCAAGTCACACATTATAGGCAACGAACTTTTTTTTCCAACGTGTGGATGAAGTTTCGTGTTTTTCACTATCGAGTAATA
Source organism: Copidosoma floridanum (assembly GCF_036245765.1). Lineage (NCBI taxonomy): Eukaryota > Metazoa > Arthropoda > Insecta > Hymenoptera > Encyrtidae > Copidosoma > Copidosoma floridanum. The sequence continues at coordinate 5,907,265 of NW_028321917.1, read as the reverse complement.
TCGATGGCCTAAAGGTTACTCAACCGCGCCGGAGAAGAAAAGTAGTGCGAGACGCGCGAAAGTATTTAACCCACATAATAAAAGTCTGTCGATGAAAAAACGAAAAGAAAAAAAAATCGGGCTTACCGAGCCTTGGACAAGTTGGTATATAGTTAAACCGAGCGGTTGGGACCTATAGATTGGGATCTCTCTCTCGAGCTCTTACTCACTCGATAAATAATACCATAGAAATGAGATTAAGACTGAGGTAGATACGTTTTGCCAAAGGAGAAATAATAATAGACAGTTTTATTGGATGTAATTTGTTTGTCAAAATGTATGTCGATCAGCAGTGTAAGCAAAATTATCAACTTTACCAAGACTTCCTCAATCTGTACTCGAGTCCAATTTTGTAATGCTGTTTTTTGTTCTTGAACTATGACGCATGGCGTTTCGATGAAAGATAATTTTAAAAATATTTAACGCGCAAGAATGTACAGGTAAAACTTAATAATCTCAAACGTCAATCGTACCGGACACTTTCGTAATAAAATTGTACTTTTAATGTATTTGTATGATAAGTGACGGGCTACATACCAAATTCCTGACAAAAGTATCGTTGATATACTTTTTATCAAATACGAATGCTATAGCTTTTTTATATGTTGTAAATTTTCCTTGTGCATTTACTCCGATATCTGATCTGAATTTCCTTTTTTCATTCACGCATAATACAAACGTTGTTTATACTTTTGCTACTCGTTATAATTGTCAAAAACATATACTGCTAATGTGATTTTTTTTTTGGATAAACTATCCGACTTTACTGATAGGATCAACTGCTCGAACGTTTCTTGATAAGCAACAAACGTGTTCTTGAAACTGTATATTTCACGTATAAAAATGCAATATTTTAGAAATGAATATTTTTTCATTATCTTTTTTTGTAACGTATAGGGTATTAAACAGCCAAAAATTTTTAGAATCCATTCTATTGTCACATAAAAAAACTAGTTTTAATTCTAAAACACTGGATGTGTTGTCTTAAATAACCTAGACAAGAAATAACAATAACGATTTCGTGAAATGACACATAATATTGTTGGGTCAGAATCACTTGCTCTACATAATCACATAACTAGCAATCCACTCCATGGTAAAAAACACACTACTTTGGAAAATCCCCCGATTAAAAAAAAAAGAAAAAAACTGGTAAACGTACAAAGCGTAGCACTCAATACAAAAGTGGTCAGTCTGCCGGATGCACGCGATGAAAGAAAAAAACAACGTAAAGTACCGGAGAGCGCTAGAACAAGAGAAAGAGGTGACCGGGACGTCGCCGACTTTTCTTCCCTGCAGCCCAACCTATCATAGAAATTCGCTATAGTCACTACGTGTATGTACAGCTATATAAATATGTACAACAAAATGTACCTGTATATAATTATGTGGTGCCATGTTACGAGATAACGAGGCTTGCCACTGTTACGCAAAAACAGTGCACGAGCACAGAGTTATAATACACGGGTACATACTCGTAAAAACGTGGAAGAGAGCGCGAACAGAGCGGAGATACTCGTGGGTGAAATTTAGCGAGTCCTTTGACACATTACACGTACACACGGAGAAAAAAAGGCATTTCACAGCCGCGCCGGATCTTGTCTTTCTCGCTCCGCGTGTCCGTATTTCTCGGAGCGCGGCTCTGTTTTTTTTTGCATCGCGTCACGGAGCCGATCTCTCGCGTCTTTCCGGATTTTTCGTGCCTCTTTTGTCGATCGAGCGCACACGCTCATGATCGATGGGCTGCCCGTGGACGTGATTTATCGTTTATTCTCGGTACGGGTGTCGTGGATGACACGGCGAGAAGACGTGCTCCTTTTTGCACCCGATCGAATGCAGGTGTACGTGTTTGCGAGTGATTTGGAAGTTTATCGCTTTCATACACTATTTGTACGAATGAACGGAGATTAGATCAAAATCATAGGTAAGTTTAGCTGATGTGACGTACGATAATTGTTGCGGGTGATGTAACGCAGTGAATGTACAGGTGGTGCGCTTCTGTATACATCAGCCTTGATTTGTCCCAAAGCGATGTGTTTCATATAAAGCTGGTATATATTTAAGTGTTTTCCCGCAAAAAATTAAGTTAACTGATCTGTAGTATGGACAAGCAACATCATAGTTTATCACAGAATACGTGGCTCAGAATTTTGGACCAAATGTATTTTAAACAATGTATTTTTCATTGTTTGAGTGAAATATTATATAATGTACGAATAGTACAGAACGAAATGCTGAGACAGAGATTACGCGTACTTCAAAACGTCACAATCAAACTCGGTGCACCATACCGTAACAGCCAACTAATCTTAAAGCTTATTTAAACTTATACAAAAAATGTTTTGTTTTCTTTCAACAAGGAAAATTTTTTTTTTAGATTTTAATACGTTTCTTTAAGGATTTTAAAACATAATATTTGCTTGCGAAATCATCGTATCTATTTTTTTGCGGATTCTTATCATTAGATACTTTTACCGTCCAAAAATATCAAAAGATCATTTTTTCTTGATAGACCTCGAAAGCGGCAGCTATAAGTATAAGTAATGCTTTTTCCATTAGCAATGAAAAATTTTTTTTTCACAGAAATATAGACTAATAACGCTTCTTAGCATATTTTCGATACAAAGATAATATTACTCACCAGGAAAATGTGATTGCTTAGTATAAGCTTTTGAACGAAAATTTTTCAAAGGAATAATAATAGTATTGTTTGAAATAAAAAATTATTCATATGTAATTCATCATCATGTTCCCCGATTCTTCGCTACAATTATCAGTATCAATGAAATCAATTCACTTGCATTAAAATCAATAGCATTCGAGCGTATCACACCAATTCTACGTGCAATGTATTATAATAAAAATAATGCCATTACGTTTCACATATATTTTTCCTCATGTACCTACTTACGTTTGTCGTCCCCTTCTCTACGGCACCAATTTTGAAAGTACCGATCTCTCAATCTCCCAATAGTGTATACATGCACATAATAATGTTGTTACAGCAAATGACAAATGATTATCGTATATAATATATGTATGTATATATTTCGCAATGCCACCCTTACTTCATAGGACATCAGAAACGTGCTATTAAAGTAAACCCACAGCTTATTAGAAAAGTCTTGGTAGCAAGAGAAAACGGAACCAATAAAATGGGTCGTTGGCCCCACGATACCACATATGCAACGATCAAAGACTGGTTAACTTTTTTTTCTCCCGTACACACACAGAAGCTCGGTAAAAAAATTTCGAAAATTTGTAATTACTCCGTCTTTCTTCCTTACGGTCGTTTACTTCCACCGAGAGTAACGAAATCGCTCTCCACGGAAGGAAAAACTTTTTCCAGGTTGTGTGTGGGAAAACTTGGCGAGAGATCGTGTTTTTTTAATTAGAAGTGCAGCCTACAAGGGAGTGCGCCAATTTTCATTCACGAACTCGAGAGTAAAAAAAAAGAAATACTTATAGACAGCACCTGCCGGCTAACGATGTGAATCGCTGTTACGTGGACACTTTTACTCGGATGTCACGACCGTTTCTCGTAACGGAAGTAGTTCCAAAGTAGAAGCGGATTTTCAAGAACTATTAGACAGCTCCAGTAAATATTTTGAGTCAATTTGTGCAGGGTGGAGTAATAAAAGTAATCGAATTTTTTTAATTTGTCAATCACGGGTAAAAATGTACGCAATAAAAATCCAATGTGAAAAATGGCCTTGTACAGTAAACGTTGAATTGGTAAACCGGTGCCGATGGATAAAACGTTTTACAGATTTCTATAAATGATTGAGCCAGTACCTATTTGCTTTAAATACCTCGATCTTATCCAATTTCAATTTCTATGCTGGATGGAATTTTATATTATTCGTACGTTGTATATCCTAGCAAAAAAAAAATGCCATACGATTGTTTGAGCGATATTGTTTTCTTTTTTCAATAATTTACAAACGCTCGATCTAATATCATGCACAGTAGTAAAAGTGTTTTTCCCAGTACACGTGCGTGCCATTGATGATAAAGCATGAATCATACCTTGGGCATATACCACACCTGTATCATGAAGCAGATAATATAAGTAAGTGTAATGTAAAAAACATAGTAACAGCAGCAAGTTTTCTCACTCGAACCACGTCAATGCAACCAGTTGCCAATAACATTTATACTCGAATCAATATTCCAGAAATAACGGCGAGTTTCAATTAAAATTATAATAGTTTCAAGTTATTACTATTTTCGTACGGGTATGTGCTTATCAAAAACGCAGCCACCCGCAAGACAAACTAAGAACTACCGAATAGCTTATACGTTGCATATAACCATTTTCAGCAAAAAGGTTGTACTTGGACAAATAGGAACCCCTATTCGCTCTGTGCCCAACCGGCAAAAATTAGGTGTCAAAGTTCCAATTTTAGCCGTTAGTGCAAAGAGCGAATAAGTACTTAACAGTTGACAGTGAAGTTGTACGAGCTCTTCTAAACATGTATACCCTAGAGCAACAGCTCTCGTGCAGTACAACTTGCGGCGTACGTCTGCAGTCTGGCAAAATAGACCAACTGTAGAACGGTTTTTCCATTCCGTATATAATTGCAAACCCATGCTGGGCATTTTTTGTAGGTTAGGTATACCTCGTGGACTTGAGCCAGAGAGGAGAAGCAGAAAATAAGCCGCGGTCCGTTATCACCCCGGTTGGCCAGTGGTCAGCTGGCGTACGGGCTTGCCTCCGTACCTTGTAATCCATATCGCTCCTCGTATACACTATACATATGGTGCTTGTGTATACCATCCTACACAAGGTTTGTACTTGCACGTCATTGCATGGTTACCTGTAGGTGGGGTGGAAGTTGGCGACGTAAAAATACGCGGAGCACCGCACACGTGTAATCCTTTCCAGGGTAACACACGATCTCCCGATGCCAACGATCGATATCGTGCGCTCTGACCGGCGAAATCGGATCTACCTATAGCGATGTGTGTGCAGGCGTGGACGAGAAGCGGGGCGAAAAAGAAGGAGGGGCTTTTTGTTTTGTTTTGTTATTTTGCTTGTACTTTGGTGAAAGGGCTGATGGTACACGTTATGCGGAAATAGAGTAGTTTTCGTTTATTTTGGATAAATGCGCCGTTAGTTTCGTGACGATACTTTCTGGCTGTTCTGTGGGTATGGGAGAGAAAACTTTGGGTGCTGTCCGCAGTGCTTAACTGAGATAATGGTAACAACGAGGAATGGATTAAGATTTATACACCTCTACCGGCAAGGAAAATTGAACTTCTAACGAAAAATGTGAGTCACAGCTTGGATCTCGCGCAGTCTTGCGTACCTTTTCTTGGAAAAAAAGGCTGTTAGTATGCATTACTGGAAGTAACACTGTAGATTTAAATTATATGTGCTTATAAATTGAGAATTTTCACCCGGCGTGCATCGTGCAAGTCAGGTGTACTTACCTGGTACTTACGCGTGTGGCTTGCACACTGTATAGAGGGTAATATTATGATAATATTAGGTGATTTTAATGTTGCACTGATAAAATACACCTAAAAATTTTTTTTCTTCACAAAAAACTTTCTTCACCTCTATGTGCCGATAAAAATTTATCATCCTTTGATAATTTGAGTCAAAATTTAAGTAAAAGATGCCCTCATTCTGTGAAGTATGCTGTAATAGCTCGAGTCTCCAACAAAACTGCTTTTTCAGTATATTAAGACCTAGGGGTGAATAAGGGTATGTTGCAGTTTTTTCTCAGTGGTTAACTTTAAACGTTTATTTAAGAAATTCAGTTCGTCAAATCGTTGTAATTTTTTTTTTTTTTTTTTTTCTAATATAATTGGACTCAAAAACTACTAGACTCCACTTTTATAAGTAAATAAAGTCATGATTATTGATTTAAAAAGAGATTTAAATACTCAGTTGTCAATGCTGGTATTATTGCGGGCCCTTATGTATTATTGTGCACGTATTATTGTGGTCAATTTCAATGCTAAATCAACCGGGTATCCGCAATAATACCATCATAGGAAGAAAAGGTTACGTGTGCACTAGTTGCTGTACACGTGATACTTTGTTACACAAATTTAAAGTTGTTAAACTGAAACCCAATTAATTAGATACTCTACAACTTAATTTATTGATTTCAAGTGTTTACTCACCGCAACTCATCATCTCATTTTAAATACGGGCATTTTCGAGAGTTCCGCAATAACTGAAGCAACCGCAAGAATACCCCTCCATTTACCTCTAGTTCTTACTCTATACCAAATTAACTATGATGTGATCAAGATGCTTATGTGAGTCACAACGCATTACAATAATTTTTTTTTTTTTCTTATATTGCAATGTGTTGTCTGTTTTATCAAAGTACATGAAATAGTACAAAAAAAAGATTTAAAACATCTGATTTGATCACCAGAAATCATACTAAAAAACTTGTTGCAGCTGAATAGTCTCTTATAATTTTGAGTAGCTGGTATTCATCATTTCGATCTCTGCTGTCTTCCATCAGATTTTCAACTCGACAGGACCCCAATAAATCGCCCTCCCCCGACTCAACAGTCCCACGAAACAATCGAGTTCTCGCGTGCGCTCGCTCACCCCCAAGTGCCTGTATATATAGTGCCTCTCGCTCTGATGAATGGAATACCGAACAAAAAAGACTGACTCACTGCTCTGTAATAGATGTACAGAGCTTCAGGGGAAAAAATGCATCCTCCTCGACGGGCGCCATCGACTTTAAGGATCATTGAAAAACCATACGAGAAACCAGTAAAGCCAATGAAAACGATCATTAATCCGTAACAGGTAGTCCATCCAAGAAAAAAGTTCCATCTTAGAGTCTAACGATCGTAATATTTCTAAATCGGTAATGAAATGCAAAAAAGCAGGGCAGCTGATACCATCGTCCTTCCCCTCTCATCGTCACCATCCACACATGTATATATATACACATCCATTAACGCTCTCCCATCTGTCCGATTATACACATGTATCGAGTAACGCGGCACTCGTACACACATCATATACGTGTTTCTTGATCGTGTAAAAGGAAAAAAGGTGGGGAGCTCGATCGGTGTGAAAAACCGCAAGCCAGACCAGACCGCCAGAGATCCTCTCTTGTGGATATAACTTGCACTTGCATATAGGCCCCTCTTTTTTTATGCACTTAAGGGTACAAGTTCAGAGCAGGGAGCGTTGAGATGAACGCGTTCAACGTGGAGGAAAGTGCGAGTTTGTACTATATATATATATATATATATATATATATATATATATATATATATATATATATATATATATATATATGGATGTTGGTTGAGAAATGTGGCGACGGAGGCAATAAATTTTCGTAGTCGTAGGAGCCGCTGTTGTTAAGATGGACGAGAAAGCGGCGAGATTGATTAGGCGAGGAAAATTTGTTTTCTCTCTCTCTCTCTCTCTCTCTTCGAGTTAGTATATGTATGCATCAGCTTGTGCATTGCATGTACCATCAGTGGGGGGTGATGGTATATGCATACAAGTACTTACAGACGAATGCCCAGCCTACTATGAAGGTGAGATTATTGTGTGTGTGTGTGTTTTCTAATGTACATAAAGCTTCGAGAGAAGATTAATTCGACGTGAAAACTCGGCTCGTGGAATGTGGAAAAAAGAGTAACAATGAGGCCATGAGGCTTGGGCTCGGAGCGACAAAAAAAGTTTGTACGAATAGTCGAATGTATACGTACATCATCGTTGTGGATTTTGTTGGAACTTTCTAATTTTATTGGCACGGATGATATTGTTGCAGAGAAATATATGACTTGGCCGTGTGTTGTTTGGGACATTATTATATTACCGATTTTTCTTGCGAAAGAGCAGCTACAACTTTTCAATTGTATACATAAAGAGAGCGTTTGATTGCAAGAAAATGGGTCTCGGATACGCGTTAATAACGATCCTTGAAAGCGACACCTGATTCGATTGTTCGACCCAGCGGGTAAGTACACTACTATGAACTTTCAGTTTCTATACAATGGGGCCTTGAAATATGAAAAAACGACAACCTGTGCCACTTCGATACACTTACCGGCTGCGAGAGAATTGAACGGCCAATCTGATTAATCAACAACGTTTGTAATGCAACAAAACTGTATCGTAAAGCTGATGTTGTGTGATTATTATTTATTTTAAAATTACTTATTTGAAGAAAAACATTATTTTCGTTACGATTTCACAGCATTTCAGAAACTCGGGATCTTGAAACAATTTGAAACGTTTAAAACAGAAAAAATAAAACTTATACGGATTTTTAAACGATTTTTCTTGTAAAAGCCCTTCGTGCAAAAATTTACACGGATTAAAATTCTCTGTCATGACTGATAAATTTTAATAATCAGAGCCATGATTTTTTCATTGATTCAAGGTGCTAGTGTTAGCTGGTGCTCTGGGTTTTCAAAGTAATCATTGATTCCTTTATTTTAAGAAACTGCTATTTATTTGGAGGGAGCATGAATGTAAAACTACCCCAAAATTATTTTACATTTCGTGTAAAAAGTCTTCGACTAAAATCGCGAGATTCATTCGACTCGAAATTCCGCGGATTCCCTTTTTTAGTACCTACATGCTTAATTATTCAAGTATTAATGATTTCTGTGATATTTTTATGGAAGCAATTATATCATTATGACTAATTGCAATTGTAAATAAATCATCCTGGAAATAATCTTGAGATTACGCGTAAAATTTTTTATTTCGCGTGGCTAACGATTTCTTGGAAGTAAAATTAAAACGTCTCTGTTCCTGCAGTGCGCGTTCCACCATCAAGATGCATTGCTCTAAGCTTGGGAAGTAATGTATTTTTGCAAATATTTGTTTTACATTGTGTTGCTTTATTTATTAAAAACTTATCCACTGAAATCAAGCTTGTATTTAGGACCTCGAGTGAAATTTCATCTCGCACTTACGCATTTACACCACACTATATACCCATCAAATATAATTACTCATATACCTCGTCATATATATAAAACGCGAAAACAAAAGATAGATTCATCTCCAACGAAGATGATGGGCAGCAAATATATTAAACGCTTTCGTATACCATTACATAACAGCCTCCACGTGTACACACCATGGTTTGTGGGTCTGATCTTTCAGAGCTCCTGCAAACAAAAGCGAAGAAAGGAGTGAGAGGCAAAAAAAAATCGAGTTCCCTACCAACGTGGAGAAAGGTCAGCGAGAAGCTCGATAGCCATATGTTTTAGCAGTAGTGCCACGATAAGATATCGCTGAGAGCAAAAGAGGAGGGCAGAAGGTAGGATTTCGTGGGCCCCCTATAAGGTACTTGCATCAATATTTCCAAGCGCGAACGGAAGCGTTTTCTCGATCTATGTGCACTATATACTTGCGTATGGATCCGCGTATTGGATAAAGTATGGTGAACAAGCGTTAGTGTATATTTGCATCATACGGGCTTTTATATTTTATATTAAATACATGCATCTTTTTGTACACGTATTTATAAGTACCTACTCTCCAAATGTCAGTTGAAGATGAACTTGACATTTTGGTCAATTTTTGGTTTAACGGGACATTTATATGTATATATGTCTGCTGGTTTTTTTTTATTTGACATCGTTTCTGTTCGTATGGTTTATATTAGTAAATTCTCGCGCACTAGCAGTACCGATTTTTATTTATAAGCAAACTCACGCCATATTACTATTTTTGGTACAACAGGTTAGTGTATCAAACCAATCTCCGTCCGTCTGGGCTGAATGGAAGATCTATATGGTCTAGTATACAAAAAATTAATATACGAATGCGTGTCAATCGTACAAAGAATCAGGAACCAAGTAAGCCTTCGGTCCTTGATCTATTTCGTCTGCACCCAATTTGCTTCTGGTTTAAATGTTAGTCGATACTGTGCTGTAAAGCAAGTGATCCGACTTTATACACATTACGAAAGTTATATTTCATCGGTACTAAATAATCTCGAAATCATCAGAGTCCAATCACGATTCATGAAATTCCAATCGCGTAATCGTCGGACTGTACGATTTATATGTTCCCACACGCGCAACCGATCCATTAAAATTTAATCATCCACTAACGAAGAAAAAAATTCCACGCCTATACGTCATGTACACCACGACAGCCTCGATCGTATGTGTCAATACAGCTCCAATAACGTCATACAAGTATATATATATATTATACTTCAGTGCCACACAATGAAACAAAAAAAAACAAAAAAAAAAAAAAAAAAAGATTCCAACGAAAAATTCTCGCACCGGTATAAAGTCGCGTCATAGTTATTTCCATCCATATACACACACTCGGAGTGAGCCACGAAATATATCATCACGATCATCTCCCGAGACGAGAGATCGATCGGCCCAGTCCTCAAGTACATCCACGCAACTGAAAGCCCTCGGCTCACCCGTGCATAGTACACCGTACACTCGAGCATTAGAAAACAAATCCGAATGTGTTTTATCACCCGCCGCTCCGACTCTTGACATAACTCACTCGGAGTCCGCGGTAAATCAAACCGGCGTCAAAAAACCACGGGAGAAACAGAAAGGAAGAAAATAATAATAAACTCGCGCGTACGTACAGGGGCGGGGGCAGAGGTAGAGAGGAAAAAAAGGATCGTTTCGCGCGCTTGAGCACGAAATTTATAAGAGCCACGCGCTAAATAAATTTCACTCCAGTCCCACGCGCTCTGTAAATGTACGCGCGACACGGTTTTACGTCCGACTTGGCGGCTCGCGAACTATTGGAGCGCGAACCGAGGACGCATATACACGCGTACGTCGGATAATTACCATATAGCTATGTGTACACGGGGACGTCCCTTTCGTGCAACGACCTTGGGACCCCGTCCTTACAGTTCACCAGCACTGCGTGCACGTTCCTATAGCAGCTACAGGTATATATATATATATATATATATATATCCACATGTGTGTGCAAGCGAGCGTCCGTATACATATGCGGTTGGGTCCAGCCGAGGCTGCGCGCGGAGCGAAAGAGTGAACGGAGCACGTAACACACATTTATGTATACGCACACCTATACTTGTACAGCCGGAATGTCCAGCACGCATACACATAGATATATACTTATACAACGTCGTGGTTCTCTTTTCCTTTTCTCAACGCATGTCTGTGTGCACGCAGAGGATGACGATAATAAAAGGAGCTGTCTTCTTCCTCTTCTGCATCATCCTCCGAGTTCTCTCTTTTGTTGGTGTGTATGTATATATAAATATACGTGTGGACATTATTCTCCTTTCTCTTCTGCATCGTCTTCTTAGTTTTTACTGAAACTGACGTATGGGGCAAAAAAAAAAAAAAAGAAAAAGAAAAACGAACTGGGCAGAGGTCCGCGTTGTCCGTCCTCTCACCAGGGATTCCGCGGATGGGACATGTAGGTGTATTCCCTGTGCGGGACAGGAATTTCGAGTATGCGACGGTGAGCTGTATACAACTAAGGTCCCTCTCATTGCGCAAGCGTGGTCCTCAGGACTATTGGAATTATCGTATATGGGATATCGGCGCAGTGCCTTGGTCATACGATGGGAGTATCGAGGTTTATCACTTTAATAAGTAAGTGGACGCGAGTTGTGCCGGTGAATCGAATTAATAGCCGAAGCCCGTCCGCTGATGTAAGAGAACGCGAGAGAGGAGTTAAATGGAACAGACGCGAAACTTTCACCACGGAGAAGGGGGAATCCCCTCCCGCGTTCCGTTCGTCAAACTAAAAAGCCAACGACTCGTGCAGAGGAGAATAATATACGAGTACGTACGCGAAGGAAAGTTCGATACGGATTGATCCATCCGATTTTTCTTTTTTTTTTTTTTTCTTACATACCGGTCATGTGGTACCGTAATTATATCTTGCCAACCGAAAATTCCAAGATGCTTTTTATTTATGTAATTGCTTGCTTATACGCGTACACGTGTGGGAATACCTTTTGCTTACATTGTCTTGGGTGTACAACTGTATATAACGCGGTGGTAATTGGGGTCCCTTGGAAAACGATAGCTTTCTACGGACCCCGATTTCTACAGTGACCGTCCCCGAGTTCTAACACATCGAAATTTTCTTGCGCTAGATCGGACGCTCGACTTATGGTTAATTAGGGTAATTTTTTTGAAAATTAGAACCGTTCCGAGAATTTTTGTTTTTCGTACGTTGATTTCTCTTGAGAGTCGATTTTTTCGAATTTGTTTCCTGTAGGTAATACTTTCTTTTACAATTTTCACCAAAGTAAACGAATGGCGAAAATTACCAGGTACATGGTAATGATGACAGTAATGTCCTTTTGAGACAATCGATTATTAATGATTGGTACCCTTATAGAAAGTAAATTTTATGTGGAACAAGATAAAAATGAACATGCCTTATTGTTGTGCTCTACGGTTAATGGTTGTTTCCATCAGAAATTCTGTCGATGGCGTACAAACTTTTCACATAGTTTTTGAGCAATTGATTCAATGTTTTTCAGTTTCGTCGGAATATTTTTGAGCACAAGGGAAGATAAATTCACAAACGATATAAGTACATCTTGAAAATTGTTCACAAAAGGAACATCGATTCTCCTCCTGTGATCGATATCACCACCTCACAAAGAAGTAATGTCCCAATATTTTCCAAATCACCTCAGTTCGCCGAAACAGTTTTGTTTTCTAATTACGATTATGAATTATTTATGCGGCGCGGGTACTTCGTACCTCCTTTTGCCTTCTAATCGTGCACGAAAACGCTTGCACCGCTGGCTCAATTGATCATTGCTCAATTTTTTGTGAGCCGGTATGATTTGCGTAATCGCAGCTGCCGTGGACTTTGGAGTACTGGAGAAGAAGAAAAAAAGGTTGAATTGTTGTACGCCTTTATCAAGTTTCGCGAGATATAAAGGAAACGTAAATTATGTCGATCTACTGTATAGCTCCGCTTGGCAATATCCAGCATTGGTCACGTGCAACCATAGAAATTAAAAGGAGAAAAAAGGAAATTGCGGTGATTTTATCGATTTGGAAGATAATCATCTCTTTTTTTTTCGCGTGGCTTTTATGTCAGTAGAGGTACTTAATTGCTATTTCTAACTTAATAAAGCGATGGGGCTTTCTCTTTTAGAAAGCCAAATAAGACAAAAATGTAGAAAGAAATCTCATTGCAGGAGGCATTGCTTATTATCATGGAAAATTGATTTGCTCTGAAAAATGTGTGGGCAATAATTAACGTATAATGAGCCTGTTCTCAAAAAATGTGTAGAAATTGCTTGTGGCTCGCAAACTTTTTACATGTGCTTGGGTTGGGATACGCTTTGATTTTTATACCTAAATAACGGCTGTACAAACGATTTCACGAAACAATCCAGTTTGCAGTCACTTGAGAAATGTAAAATATTTATTCGTGACACGTAATGGGACAAAAGCCCTTATCTTGATTTTTTTTTCAAGAATCGTAAAAAATTCAGAAATGTGAAATAAATGAAGTGTTGGATTAATTGAACTCAATTTGTAGCGTTAAGCCCGTCTATTTGACAGATCGATTTTTTAAATAGAAAATTTTGAAAATTGAATCCAGCAAATTCTCTCGAGCATTACTTGACACCATTACTATTGACATTTGGAACGATTACTAATGTTCAAATAATTTAAAGAATGAAGGAAGTTTAAATAATTGAGAAATTATTTAAATATGAAAAGTATGAAATACAACCCTTTATGACTCTTGTCTCATTTTAATTAAGAAAATTTACAATGTGTAAAAATTTTCAAGACTTTATTTCTTTTATATGTATACATACACCAATAAAGCTTTACCCCCGGAGCTTTCCATACATTTCAATCCCCATGGTTTGTAAATTTAAAACACAATCAACGACTACAAAGATTTTTGGGATTAATGTTCTATATTTTTATTGCTCACTACTTTGTTGGCGACCGTCAAAGAGGAGTCGTTGATAAAAACAAGACTAATACTTTTTGACGCTGAGAGTAACTTTGAGGAGTACGTTTTGTTGACCGGAGTTTAAAACAACTCTCTAGTCCTTGTCTATCTTTATCTCTAAGCCTGTATGGTCCCTGCATCTTGATCCTTCATCTTTAATCCTCCAAGTTTATGACCCAGCTACCGTATGGCTACGAAAAATTTACTTCTATTTCTCCATATCTCTATCGTGGTGATTTTTTTTTCGTTTTCTTATTGCATTTATTTTAAAATCTCTGTCTCTACTTCTTTCTTTCTTCGATTCACTTATGGTATGTAATTGTGCCTCGTATAGTTTTATTTCTGGCCGTATAGTCCATTTGTAAACGTATCTTATTTTTAAGGAGGGGAGAATAACTTCGAATCCGTTGGAGAAAATATTTATACTTGTTGCCAGGCTCAAAAGTTGGTCAATAATTATCTAAACAATTTTGTTTAAACAAATGACTAAAGTTGTTTGAAATGCTTCAAAAATTTTTTTTAGGTTTTTATCCAGAGTACAGTATAGCCTGAAACGCTTTTGGATTCTGTTAATGAATGTTTGAAGAATATTTAAGAACTTTGGCAACACTAAAATTTTTGGTTTCTTATATGGTTCTTTAAGGTTAAAAATTGTCATTTTCCAATTTTTTAAAGTATTAAATAATCAAATAAGTATTAAACTATCAATTTTAGAGAAATTTTGCAAGAGACCTATTAGATTCTAAATTTTAAATAAAATTATATCAACAATCATTGAGCAACTTTGAAGCTTGGCAACATGCAAATTTGATTTCAGAGGATCATTTTGCATAAGTTATGCAAAAAAACCGAGTATAAATACTTTCTCCGACCAATGCGAAGTTATTCCCCCCTCTACCTGGATTTTTGTCTCCCTGACTATTTCGACTGATTTCTACATCTCATCTGCTTTGCTGGATTTGCAAATCATTTATGAAGCTATATCTGACTTTTTAAAGCATGTCGTTGTCTCTAAGTTGGCACATAGTTTGAAGACGAAAGGGCCCTTAGTTGTTGAAGACAAAGAAAAAGCATTCTACTATTATAGTGGAAAGACCGTTGGAGGACTTAGAAAACTTACAACAAATGTTAATTTATGTGAGGCTTAAGTCGTAGAAGAACTGTGTCAGGGATGTGAGATGAAATAAAAGAGCTTTTAGAGGTGACCAACCAAAGTATGGGGTAGTAGGGAGGAGGCACTGGAAACTTAACATCGTCGAAAAGACATGAACATTTTTCCTTTGTTATGCAGAAAGCTGCGAGGGTCTAAATAAAATATGGGGACGCAAGGGGCTTTTATAGTTAAAAATTATAGCTGAACGAATATAATTTTACAATTTTACCATATTTTGTGGAATGTCCAAGGAGGAATATAGGACGGAATAGAGTGTCAGTCTATAATAATGACTTAGCCCTACGCTTACGCAATACAGGAATATTATTGAACTTCCACAACTTCAGTTTTTGTGAAACTCGTACGTATTTTGTTAAGTTAAATATACTTGTGCGCAAAAATGATATCAGGTGAAAACGATCGTCTAAGAAATGGTCTCAAGAACAAAATTTAAAACTTTTTCTGCCAAATTGCCCAGCCAAGGAAAATTCTGTTACTTAAAGCTACCTTTGAAACTGCTGAAATAAAGCATTCGTTCTCATTAGTGTTCTTAAATTTTTCCGCACTCGTGCACCCGAAAAGCTCGTGCTTCGCAAAAAAAGGCTCATCAACTTTGAAAAACTCTGAATTAAAACACAATTCCTCGTCTCGCTCTTCATTAGCCATGTGAAATAAATTTCCACGTACAACATCCTCGATACACAAGTACAAGGGTCCCATAAAAAATGACATTCCCCGGCAGGCACACGAAGCGGAGTCGACAAAATTCACCAAAAACTTTCCAGTTAATTAAGATTCCCCCGATCCCGCCGAAAGACCCCGACCAAACTCGTTCCGCCGATTTCGAGAAATATACGCATGTAAAAAAAAAAAAAATAAAAAAATAACTCTATGGCGCAACACACACGATTGAATAACCCATCCCCATAATATATACCAACGACAATCTGCTCGTACTAAACTTACACCCGATTATAACATCCCAACATCGCGTTACTCAATCAACAGCATCTCTCGGTAGCAGCCGAGCTTTTACACTGTGCACACCCGAGCGCGCTAACGAAGTTACGGTGCACTACGTGCACACCAACAGCGTGAGCTATGCGGGGACGCGTTTATCGATTCATCTGGAAACACACATTGTTTCATTTTCACTCGAACACTCGTATCGCCGGGCTTTCATCGCACCACCGTAATATGCCTCTCCGCGTAATCTTTAATTAACTCACGAACGGGTATTTCGTAGGAATACACATGCTTATACACGTTACGCAACAACCCGATCGAACGTCACGTATGTTATATATACGTGTCCGAGGTGCAAAGCCTTTCTCTCCCTGAAAAGTCGACAAGGAGATGATCAACGCTGTGCCGTGTATGAAAACAAAAACAATATCGTAGGGAAAAAGAATCACGAGGAAGAGCTAATTGCCGGCCCTTCCCTTAATAGAGAGAACCGGGTCCCTCATTACCCACGCGGCCCTTTCTCTCTCTCGTTAAGTATATTGCTACCATTCCTCCTTCGTGTGTTTCTCCCTCTCGCGTATATTTATACAACACCCATATTCCGCAGGAGATAAATCGTAAGGTGCACGTGTGGGTGTGCCTACATAATATATACATACCCACCTACGAGGTGAAACTCCTCGTTAAGGAATGCGAGGGCGCTAGTAGGGACCCATACGTATTATTACATTTTTCGCGTCTTCTTTCTCTCTCCGTTCGACAACGTATAGCGGCGTTTTCAGAAGCTGTGTCTTCGCCTCCGGCTTCTGCGGATGGTTATTTTTCTTTCTCCGCCTCGTTCTCCCGTTGGATGTTGCCGCTTGTTTTCGAACGGATTTGCCGGGGTGATGATGCTCTTACACGTAAGCTCCAAGGATACGCACGTGCTGTGTGTGTGTGTGTGTACACGAGAAGGGGAAGGGATGGGGTTGTAAACTATGTTTTTGTGGGATGATGTGGCCTGTCGGATACGGTGACAGGAGTGGGCCGAGCTTGGACTGCCGTTCGAAGGGTTTGGGTTGTTTTCATGCGTCCGCTCGTGCGGATTTCGGTTTAACGGGTCTTTAGCTGAGTCTTAGGCTGTACGCGCGTGGGCAAGGATACCCCACTTTACGTTAGTGGGAGATGTCGTTTAATACCGTATGAAGTGACAGGACCAAGTTAGGATGTACGCATGATGAAACCTACTTACTATATACCCATTTTCATAGTAATTAGATCATTAAGTCATATCTTTGATTTAAAGTAGAATTAATTTTTTTAAAATTACAAATGTGCGCATGCGCGGGTGGACCGTAAATTACTTATTTTCATTGATTCTCAAAAAATCTTAGTTATTAACAATGTATTATTTCATGATGTTTATGACTCCAACAACAGCGAGCAAGACGAAATTCATCAAATAATAAAACAAATGGCTATTACTGCTGTATATAATTTTTTATTATATCCCCTGACGACGTTTCTCTCCTCTTTGGGTAGGAGCCTTTTCAAGTCCTAATTTTATAAAATATACACGAAATAAATTAACTTGAGGTAACAATACATCCACGTTATCACATCACCACGTTATCATATCAAAAAGTTTTATTAATGTTATTTTTAAGAGTAGTAATAAATTGCCGTTCAATAGAATGTATGGAAAAGACACATTGAAAAAGTCGAATAACCCGAACGTTGTCTATAAGATTGATTGCTCAGATTGCACTAATTGTTATATTGGCCAGACATTAAGAAAATTAAGTATTAGGTTAAATGAGCACAAAAAAGTGGCATAAAACACAAACGTGAGAAGTCTGCCTTATATCAACATCATTTAGACACAGGGCACTCTTTTAATTTTAGTGACAACGAAATCAACATTATAGATATAGAACAGAATTATTATAAGAGATTATTGTCTGAAATGATTTTTATTGAAAAGACAAACAATTTTAATAGAATGTTAGACTGTGATAATTTAAATAAAGTTTTTAAACGGTATATACACTTGTTACTTAAGTAAATTAATATTTGTGTTTTTATATCCTTTATTGTAATTTGAATTTATCGCTCGTTTTCACTGTATAGATTAAATATATATGTAACACATGTTGGTTTCGTCTATATAATATTTGATAATTTGAATATGTAAGGTCAGTCGACTATGTGCCCTCGTTGGGTACTGACGTTGTTTGAATCTTCGAACAAAATAATCTTTTTGTAAGTCTCTAATTTGTAACTGTATTTAAAATTGTTTATTATTGTTCTAGTTTTTGAAATGTTATTAGATGTGATAACGTGGATGTATTGTTACCTCAAGTTAATTTATTTCGTGTATATTTTATAAAATTAGGACTTGAAAAGGCTCCTACCCAAAGAGGAGAGAAACGTAGTCAGGGGATATAATAAAAATTATGTACAACAGTAATAGCCATTGGTTTTATTATTTGATGAATGTATTATTATTTTTATTATTCCAATAAAATTAGCAGTACAAGAGCTGTTAGCATGTCTTTGATTCATAAAGACTCATCACTTCCTTTCTTAAAATGAATCCCTTTAATATCAATTTCCATAAGACAGTGCGTTAAAATAAATATTATTGTTTTTATAATGGTGACATCGACACTATTAGTATTCGATTTTTTGACCGGGAACTGCAAAAATTCAAACTTCATTGAAATCTCACCAGCATAGATTTATTTGTAATAAATAATAAGTAATTTATCTAATGGATCATTTTTAAAGGTACTCACACGTTTGATTTTCCACGAACCACTCTACCTTGTACCATGCATTCGAGGTGATCTTATTTCTGGATTCTTTTTGTTTTAGACGCTTCAGTGGCTTTTTCGTTTATTTCTTTCTTTTGGAAGAGCCACTATCATCTATCGCCTATAAACTCGCTCACCATCTTCCCGACCTTTGGCTAGTAACTTTTCGTCCCATTCTTCATCAGTGAGATCGTCTAGCGCTTCACGGGCTTTGGGCCTCACAGCGTCCACTTTCCGTTGCCATAGCCAGAACTCTAACGGGGATGCTTGCACGTATTCGGGAAACTTCTCGTTACCGTCATTGTTGTGGGAGGACTTTTCCTTCTGCTGCACACGTCGCTTTTTGCTAACAAATTCCGGCGAAAGTTTTTTAGTAGCTATTTCATCATCTGTATTTTCGAAGTAGTCTCGTAAGTTAGACTCAAGTGATTCCAAAGGTAAGGGTGCTGTTTGTGTCGTTGGCAGGGGATTCGATGATTTTAATTTCGGGTTTACTGTAGGTGGTGGTGATGAAGATGTTGACGATTTTGATGCCGGGGTTACTTCTGCTGTAGGTCGTAATGGTTTTTCTGTTGTAGGTAGTGTCGATAGTGGGGGTGTTGATTTCGAAGGCGGGGGTAGTATAGTCAGTAGTGGTGAAGATGGTGAATTTGGTGCTGGAGTTAGGAGAGGTTCCAACGAGGGGAGTTATGGATTGTGGTGGTGTGGCTGAAGTAGGAGATAATATACATTTTTGCCATGTACATGCGCACTTGACCTTCGACGGAATTTTCAACGTCCTTTAATAGTTCCGGATAGTTTATGTATAACAAGACTATAACTACCGTAATTTGTAACGTGTATTATTCATTCTGGAAATGTAGCTCAGTGCGGCACTCGATCTTCCTTGTATCAAATGATACGGCATATGGTTTTTCGAAAACTCTGTTTGGATTATTTTTACTGGACTCTAGTGAAAATAGAGAAGGTTAGTGGATTATTTGATTCTATTTTTATTTGAAATAAAACGCAGGAATTTATACTACATAACCTGTACTTACTTGTCAATTTATCATTCGAATAAAGTAGAAGAGGTGCAGTTCTATTAACGGGAAGATTCACAGGGTAAGTATTTGAGAAAATTCTCCTTTTTAGCCTCGTACATGTGTTAAATTAGATATATTTTAATTATTGCAAAACTTACTATTACAATACAGTACTCAACAGCAAATTTATTGGATTATTAGGTATATTGGATCATTGATTATTGGGCAACATACATTAATTCTTGAACGACTGCACTGTACTTACTTCCCGCCAAACTGTGACCAGTTAAATTTCCAACCCTTTTACGACCTCTTGTTAATACATGGTGGACTGCGGGGAAGTAGTACTGGACGTACGAAATACTATCTCCAAGAACAAGATCAGGACATGACAAACTGTAATTAATTAAAGTATATTGAATTCCCACATGTGTCAATATCATCAGTGTTATCGAGTGAATACAAAACATTAACTGCTTGTCTTTCTACTCCTCCAAGACGAAACTCAAAAAATTTTAATTTCTTGGATGGGTCGATGATCATAAAGGTCTTTTTTTGTCTAGATGGCAGTGATTTTTGCTTCTTGAGCTAGAAGGTAAATCCATTTTAAAAATATTTGGACTACTGAGTACCAAAAACCTTTTTTTTCAAAATTAAAACCGTCAACTATTTGATTTTTTTAATTTTTTTTTTTTTTTATTGAATCTAAGATGTTAACGTTACAATACCATAAACTTTCATACCATGCTTGTACTTTAGTTAAAAATTAGCAAAGCCACCTTAATATTGAAAAAAATTTTTTTGCTACAATACCGTTGGTTTCATGTCCTCTTTCATATTATGAATTACTTGGGAGCAACAAATGTCAGATTTCAAGATATACGCACTACCATACATAATTCCATCATCAGTTTACGTACAAAAATTCTTGAGCAAGTCTCAATAAATACAACTTCACAAATGCATCCAGCGATAATCGACATAATGGTACATACACACCAGCGTATTTATTGCAACGATACACGTGCACGTACGAGTATAATGGTCGTAAAACAATAATTTTATCACTGAAGTAGGTCCAATGGCAAATTCATCGAAACCTATGAACAAGAGCTCGTCCCCATCCGCTTGCGTTCATATAAACGTCATACCTGCGATCATATTGATTGAAACGCGCTCGAGACAGGCATGAATATATATATATAGGAAGCGAAAGAACCGGTTTTCTAAAACAATCCGAAAAGGACCTGTAGGTAGGTGGCGTATGGTTATCGACATCACGCGCCGTCCGGTCACATATACACATTATAATGTACACGTCCACCGAGACGGAACCGCGCAATTTCGAGAGATACACGGGCGCGTATTTTTTTTCTCTATACCGATCGGCCAATCGGTCAGGCATGTCGTGCACTGGGGTATAAAGTTATAATGGGAAAAGTAAAATAAAAGACGTGTATCGGCGTACAGGTATGTTGTATATCTCGATAGGCACAGCTGCACATTCCCATTATTATTGACTGGACCCAAGAGCTCGAGTGAGTGTGTTGTATAGGTACGAGGTATTATACGATGGAAAGTGAAAACGAGACGCGGTTAAATGAAAGAAAAAAATAAACTCGGCCAAACGAAGGAGGAGAGCGCGTGGCGCGCATGATATTCGTATGGGCCCTTGCATCGGGAGAAAGTTCCTTCTCTGTGCAGTTTGCCTCCCATATCGCCTCGACGGGAGATGTACGTATAGGCTTGTTTATCGGTATACGTATATATGTACGTACGATCTCTTTCGAGGAGGAGAGGAACACCCGAAAGTTGTTGCCGATGGTTTTTCTTTTTCTTTTTTACCCTTCCCCTTTGTTTTCTCCGCGGCGAGATCGGCATGGGATTTTATTTGCATAATCGATGCGCCGGTAGTTGGTTCGATTCTCAGCCGATCTTTTCACTTATTATGCAAACATACACATTTACGAGTGTACGTTGTTGTTGTAATATTACATGCGGTCAGAAGCTTGCGCAATTACCTACTCGTGCATACACCTTAGTTTCGATTATTCGCCACGTAATTTTGTTCGAGCTGTTGCTACGGTATTGTTTATGTTGTTTGTGTTCGAACAATTGCACGCTCATATATATATGCAGAGTTGGGAATTAATATTATTGCGCAAAAGTAAATAAATCACACGCGAAATGCTGAAGCTTGTACGTGCTCGTACCTGTCATTATATTTGCAGACGTTTGACATTCATTATACATTTCTTTCTCGTTTGGGTGAAAAATAATACACCTCATCTTGGCCGATAAGTTTCATGCCGTCCACCGGACCATTTACAAGTGCCGATCTATGTAGAGCAAAATTGTCAGAATATTTGTAATACGTTATTTTACAGTTGTCAAGTTGTCAAGTAGCGTAGACGGACTCAGACGTACAAGGTACGTATACGGGACGTACGTTGTTAGATTTGAGGTAAATGTGTCTCATATACCTGCTTTAGTTATCATCAGTTAATTGTACACGTGCGATTTTTCAATTTTTTTTTCAAGTAAGTAACAAGTTCAGTCAATGCCTAGAAAAAGATTATAGATATGGATAAACTGAGATAAGAGTTAAAAAAAATAGAGTAATTTAAGGAAAATAAATACTGAATTGAAAAAGTAACACGCGTAGGTACATGTTCTCGATTTCTTTGAAGCTCTCATACGCTGAAAGACATTACATTGAAAAATTGTCTGCATAACTTTTTTGTTTTTTTTTTAACAGGCTTCTTGGAAGTCTAGTAGAAGAAAAACATCAATACGTATAGATCAAAACAATGAAAGCTGTACGTAAATTATTTCATTTGATTGATCGTTAGTTTCGTCGTGCAAATGGATGTTCTCACTGACAATAAGCAGAGATGGTAGATGGTATACAAGTAAAAATATATGAATGTAAACAATATTTGGCATTTGAAATTGGAACAATAGTGGAAAGTATGATTCATTACGAGGATAGACATTTTTTTTATCGATACTGTGCTCGTTAAACTTCATGTGTAAATATACACAGACTTGAAGATAAGATTTTTTGTACTATGATGCATTTTATGTGCCGCAACAACAGAATCGACGATGCAAGCTGTCTCATAGGTTTGTCGATTCTCTTCTTTAGTGATCGCTTTGTTTCACCATCTTGTCTTTTTTAAAATAAACTAGTGTGTTTAATTTACTGCTGATAATACAGGAAAGGTAAAATTACTATAGGGTTCCAACATAAGTACAATTTTCTTACAATCTCGAGGTGAGCTTCTAAAAGTTTAGTTCTTAAACATCGAAGTCGTCAAGTGTAATGTGAGTCTGAAATTAGCGACCGATTCGCGTAAAGCACTGGTACTCAATTAAAAAAAATTAATGTAAAATAGCTTGATAATAAAAATTTTTACTACTTATTTAATTAATCAACGGGTCAGTGCAGAGTTAATATTGAAAAACTAAAAAATTCTGTGATATTAACTAAACTTTCAAGGCGTAAGTTGTGATCAAACCTTGGATCAAACAAGACATCAACGTAACGCCACAAAGCTAATGTAGTACGAATAATCATTTCCATGCTCGTCTATACCTAACTATAGCCAGTTTTAGAGATATTGCGTATATTTTAGAGCGATGCTGTCCATGCAAATTGCAAGGAGGTCGGTTCCGTGTTCCATCGATGCCTTGACGCAGAAGAAGAAGAAGATTCCCGAGTTGTGCTGCAGCTGCAATGCCAGCCGCTAGCTTTTACTGCCCAAACTCTGGTCTATGATTTACTGCCCTTGTGGAATTCGCGACTGTATACTTGTGTTTTATGAGTGGTGCATCTGTTTCACGCTCAAGTGTCATTACTATATTTTTTTATTTTTTTATTTCAGTATACGTCTCTGAGAGTTGCAGTATTTTAAAAAATGCCCGATCTGTAATTCATTTGATGTTTTAGGGGACAAGATTAAGATTTGCATGACGATGCCTCCGGTGTACTGTTTGTCCTTCGTGGAATCCATATCGTGTCTCCTTTCTTGGTAACATTAGAAAATCGTTCCAGAGAAAATCATTCATTATATAACTTAAAAGTGCAAACAATTTGAAACTGCGATCCACGCACGCGTCATTGTGCAAATATGTACTTTCGACTTTGGAAATTTTGCAATAACGTGCCAACCAAAAAAGTCAAAGCCATTAAAGCAATAAATGGTAGATAAAAAAAACGAGAACGAGCTTACCACAGAGCAACAACGGCACGCGAACGATTTTCCCTCGGAACAACTCGAAAAGCGGAACTCGGCGTGCACGCAAGCTAAATAGACCGGATACAATGCAGCACGCACGGCATATATATATGTGTGTGTGTGTGTGTGCACATGCACGAAAATAGGAGAGCCGCATAACGCAGAGGTCATGGGCAAAAGAGGAGCACATACTTACACTTGGCTTGTAAAACTCCCGGTCGAATTCGGGTTAACAGCTCTATAAAACGCCCCGCGCTAATGACTTCGAAAAGCCGAGAAAGGGCCGGGTGGGGGTAGTCTGCCTAACGGTTCGCGCTCTGTCGTTCCACTGTTTTGGGTGCAGGAATGCCAATTTCTGACAGCCACCGCTGTTTGAGGAGGGGAGAGGGCTGAGCTGATTAATAGCCTTCCATTGTCCCGTGACGACCGACATAGTATTTTTTCTTCTCTCACCGGTACGATTGTCGTTCCACGTGCTTTCAGTCTCGGATTCTCTTACTTTTTCAGCTGGACACTTATTACCACGCCATCCTAAGATTTTACATCCCTCATTGGACGACGGATTTTGTTTCGAGCGTGGAATTTTTGCATTTTCCCTGTGTACAAGTATATTCTCTCCATTGTATTTTATAGTAGGACCCCCTGCGTTCTTGGATTATCTCCAGTACCGCGCGTGAAATTTCAAAAGCCATGAGCATTTTTCCGTCGATGCGTAAATACATATACCCCGGGATTGTTGGATGGCGCGTCTAGTGCCCGTAAACGTCTATTACATTTTAGCACGCTTTGATATAAGAGGTGCCGAACCCCATGCGATTGATGTAGCGTCGGGTGGGACTGATAGTATTGAAAAAATTGACGCAGGTACTTAGTATTATAATACACGTTGGCCACTTGCAGTTAGCTGAATTTACGCGAATGTTGGTTTGTGTGTATGTGAGTATACATCGAACACCGCTTCGAAGCTATATTTAACACTATTGATGTATATACATAGAGTATACACCCATGCTAGGCCGATTTCGCGTTTCCCCATTTAAATGCTTGGCTAATCGCAAGACACGCAATCGCTGGAATGTCCCTCTATAAGTGAGAGCTGTATGTATTATAGACTGTAGCTTGATACGTTTATATATATAAATGGATGTATGTTACACTTGCACGCAAAACCAGTCGTAGCGGCAGCAGCTGGTGCTGAAATAATTATCGATAACCGAGAAACAGATCTTAGACACATTGTTGGTTGCTCTGTTTTGGTTGAAAAAAAAAATTTTTTTCTTATGTTTACAAGGCTTGGCAAGTTTTCTCAACCCACGGCCAGATAGAGGAGAGTACGTACACGGGAGGAGGAAAGGTCGTTCGAGTATGTATATGTATCACAGGCGCGCAGGATCGCGCGCGGCGAGGAGCGATTCTTATCTGGTGCGTTTTATCATTGTCCGGTTGGTAACCGGCGAAAGGCGTGCAATCATTTGTAAAATTTATAAGTACGCCAAAAGAGGAGATAAGCTCGAGCGTTCTTGGGGTACTTTTTTTTTACCGAGTTTTTACTTTCATTTTGGTTTTTCCGGCTCGTTAGTTTAGGTGTCTGTGGGTGCGTTTTGGTCGCGTTGTGCTCGTGGATCGATTGGCCACGAGGCAAGAGATTTTTCTTTTTTTTTGTTATCCATTTGTTTGTAGTTCTTGTCTTTCTGGTGTTGCATATTTACGTTTTGGTTATTTCTTTCTTGAAAGATTGACTGTTACTTCGCTGAAAAATATTTATTCATTTTTAAATTAGTTAAAACTGATCATGGGGTTTGTTTGACGGGGATTTTGAAAATATATTGAAAATGATCTAGAGTAATGATATTTAACTTAAAAAATCAAGAAAAACAAACTAGAAAAAAAATTTACTCGATTTAAGTTAAACGAAATACAATGATACATTCCGTATTATTATATTTTGTGGTTTGATTTATTTCCCTGAAATACCAGGATAACTTTTTAAATTAAAATATTCACTTAATATATGTAATTACTAAGATTTTATAAATAGGATATAGTAGTATAGTAAGTTTTTAAATACCAGAAAGTAAATAAAAATTGTAGACAAAATTCTATTACCTTTGAACGGTGATATATGCTTATGGACTAATAAAATATCACAACATTTACAATAATGTACAAGTTCATTTTTGATTGTGTACTTATTCAAGAAAAAAATTACATTTTATTTAAAAATTGTTATATACATTAAGAGAAGATAAATTTCAAAAGGTTTCAGAGCTAAGGGAAATACTGTAATGACCTTTTCTTTACATGGTAATTGATGATAATTAAAAAGTCCAATATTTATGACTCGTTTTGGTATAAAGACAGCACAACGACATAATTTAAAAGGTGTCGATGATGTAATTGAATCGAAGAGATCCATTAAAAGGAACCTTCTAAAATTTTGTCTACTTATAGAGGTAAGATTCTCATTGTGATGTATTTTAACGACGAAACATTTACTACATCGTTATATCCATGGGAAACATTTGAGGTTCGAGTTGCCACTTCAAAATTTTAATTGATGCTCCTCTGTTGAAGGACAGACACCAGATCGTAAAACAAGATCGGTTGGGACATGACAAAATAAAAAAACTTTCCATAAGATTTTAAAATATCTTCCGGACAAGAAACTGATTCGTCAGATTAAAAAATTCCCGTTTCATACGTAATCGAAGCCTGCTGCAAAATCATCAAGATTACACTTTTAAAAGTTTTTGCAGGATTTTTTTTCTTTTTTCATGAAAATCATTTTTGGATTCCATAGGTATTTAAATTTACATGTTGTTGAGTCAACCAAGTATTACAATCTAAGTAACAACACATAAATTTAAGATAAAAAAAATTTTACTGTATTTATTTGAATAGGCAAAAATATCTACAAGAGATTTTTTGGTCCAAAAAAAGCTGTGGACAACTGCAATGCTCTAACTTTATCTAAAAGAGATTTTTCGTCCGAAAAAATCTGTGGACAACTTCAATGCTCTAACTTTATTTCAACGATCCAAAGTTATGAAAGTGACGTTGTTGTTTTTCAACTCTTCAGAAACGTTTTCTTTTACTACAGGGTACAAATGAACGATCTAGATTGTACCGTAACGTGTCTTGCAACGCTTTTCCTTGCGACATTGTAATAACTTGCCAATGATATCACACGAAACACAAATACATCAAAATAAGTGCACATGGTTTGCTGAA
The DNA here is from genome assembly GCF_036245765.1 of Copidosoma floridanum. NCBI lineage: Eukaryota > Metazoa > Arthropoda > Insecta > Hymenoptera > Encyrtidae > Copidosoma > Copidosoma floridanum. The sequence goes on along the minus strand of NW_028321917.1, from coordinate 5,879,888 downwards.
CCTCATAAGTACACGACACAAGCTACGATTCACCCTATGGCTATAATCGTTAATTTTTCGCTGCGCAAAGCTTTTGATAACTTTCAATGATGTAACATACACTGAGAGAAAGACTTGTTAGTAATTAACTTCATATGTTAAGTATTATCTTACGTATAATATGTATCCCGTGTGGTGCCATCTAACGCGGTGCAGGTTCAATCGCCCGTGTCAGTTAAAATTTAAAAAGTTTTAAGAAATGCATAAGTAAGCTAATTTTATGTTAACATACTTGCACGTTGATTGTAAAGAAATTCTTGTCTCAGTGTACCAATCCGTGAACCTGCACCTCTATAACAGTATAGAAACACCTGTACCCCCCACTTTTGCATACGGTCTTGAGAGAACAAATCCTTGATACGGACACAATGCGCAATAAAAGTGAATTAACAACTCTGTCGTTCCTTTGTTCCAGGATGCGCTGGTTCCGAGCCCAGACGGAAGCTCCGCGTCTCCTGAGCCTGAGTCCCCTGCGGACGGACGTCGACGACGGCCCGGAAATCACTGCACCCCGGCCCCTCGCCGTCACCAAGTTCCGAGGTAAGACGACCTGTACGCTCCGTCAATTACTATAACCCCTTACACGGCAGCCCCTAACCCCGCGTGTGTTTGTCACGATTATCCGACCTTGAGATCTTCCTGGGAAGGTTTCACTTAAAACGACGCCGCGGTCGTTAATATTCCGTTTGCCACGTGTGCCTGGTGCTCGGCACGTACTCGCGTGCGGCGACTCGAATGATACGGGGGGAAGATTGAGGTGTGAAAAGTCGGAATTAAACGGCATTTATTGTGTATAGACGGTTGGCGAATAGTGAGCGACTCGTGTGGGATAGCCGCGGAATTCATGGTTTTGGCCGATAGATCGATATCTTGGTACATGTGAATTTGTGGGAACTCTTTTGTACTTTGTTCACTTGAGGCAGGTCTCTTGTGATTAATAAGAGTCCGTCAGGGATTACGTTGTCATTTGATTCAATGTAGTTTAACCTTAAGCGATGAACAGCTATTTACGTACATTATACTTACAAATGGTTATTATTCGTAGAAATTTGATTGTATTATAGGTTTTGTCGTGTCCAACAATGTTTTTCATCATTATATTGATAGTCAAAAAAAAAAAAAAAAAACTTCTGCTATGGCATCAAGAGGTTTATAATTAACATCAAACAAAATATTTAATAATGGCATTGATTCAAACATATATGAATCATCTTAGATGTCATATTTTTTGGTAGAAGATTATTTTAGGGTACCTAAAAGAAATTCTTTTATTTTTCAAAGAATAATTAAAAATAATGACTGCAAAACCATTGACTGTAATTAAATTTCATTTAATCGATTACGCATAAGCAGATTATTAGTCGATTGGTATACTTCTTTCAACTTTAGAGTGATAGAAAAAAAATAAAGTATGATTATGAATGGATTAACCGCAAAAGTGACTGATATACATTAGGAAAAAAAAAAATCTTTTCACATTTGGTTTTCTTTTTAATTATTACTACTAGACTAGATCCAAAAGATATTTTGTATTATTGCACATGATAGTTTTAATTATTTTTTATGTTAATTTTTTCCCGAACTAAACAGTTCTCAGGGTTCCTCAGGCAATGCGCTATTGAACGTAAAACATGTATGTACCCAGCCTAAACACAATACACGTATCATCTCCGGTATGATTGACGAACCTCATATGAATAGGAAAAAATATATTTGTTCAGTCCATCGTCCGAACAATGTTTCTCTCGTTGCAAACAACCTACAGATCGTACACACAACAATCCCAGTTTTGGATCTCAGCTTGCCAATCTGGACTCGAAGGAAGCAACGTGTAGAATCAGTCAATCACTCGCTCACCTCGCGCAGACAAGGAAAAAGCCCTTATTCAACTGAAAGGGGCCCGATACTCATCGCCCCCACCCAACTGCACCTCAACTCCTAATCCCACGCGATCTTATGTCGATCCTTCCCACTAACGCTGCCCACAATGCTCACGAGTACTGTAATAACAAAATCGCCAATGGTCCCTTTCCCTATCCCTTTATTTGCCAGAGAATCGTACAAGCTAATTCGTAGGCAGGTATAACATATCCCTGCGACAGCAGTGCGCGAGCTCGGCGCGAGAGTAACCCGAGAAGCGCGCGTTGTGGATCGATAACCGATTTCCTGTGCATTACACAATACGTATGCGCCGCAGGTGCAAGGCGACACTATATACGTTACAAGGGACCACCAGTCGAGAAGCCAGTGGTTTCGTTATTTTTCATTAGTGCCTGTTGGTAATGTATTTTTTTTTTTTTTTCTTTTTTTTTAGGGAACCGTTGAGTCAGTGCAGCGTCCGTTGATGTTTCGTCGATATGTATACGGTATTGTGTTATACGCTAGTATAATTAGATCGGCAAAAATCGAGTTGCTCGCGTGCGTTGGTTTCCAATAAATTGGCATTTTTTTTGTAAAAACTAATTAATCCTAATATTATGGAAGGGCGTGTTACCTTCTCCCGCGAGTCAAAAGGTAAAAACGCAAGTGTAACGGATTTCTATTTTTACTCCTCTGCAGCTAATGAAACACAGCTGAGTTATATATATATACATATATATAGGCGTGCAAGCGGAAGGAAGGGACGATCGCGTGCTCCGTGGAAGTGGGCGCTGTGCATGGGCATTGTTCTTACCGTAATACCCGCACACACGATCTTATTTTGAATATCAATTCCGCACCTGTCAGTTGTACCTTGGAATAGCCTTCATTTTAAATATACAGCAGGTTCGCTTCTCTCTCTCTCTCTCTCTCTCTCTCTCTCTAATTTTCTCTCTCTCTCTACGTGTAAACGGTACTTTGGAAATACATCATGAATGTTACATTTGCGTTTTTTCTCTTTGACGTAAAGTTTCTCGTGTCGAGTACTTGTCCGTGTATTTTTACTTTCGATCTGTTTTTGCGGGAGGGAAAAAACACTAAACGCTTGCATTATTCATTGAGAATTTAGTTTGCATCGATAGTATTCGTTAAACGCTGCTGTTGTTGTTGTTGTTGTTGTTTTTTTCGTTTAAAAACATTGCTGATCGGTATAACGTAAAAATTATGTCAGTCAGTGTTTACGGAATCGGTTTCGTCATCGCTGTAACGTCTGATTTAATGTCATGCGATGATCATAATCATTTTGTAAGTCAAATGGCACTATTCGATGTGCGCACAATGTGGCAGAAATCGGAACTTTGATACTAATTTGAAATACATGTGCTAGCGACATCAGCGCCAAAATTCATGATTTTTTAAGTGAGTTTGGGTGTCACAGTTCCGATTTCTGCCACATTATGCACGTAGCGAACAGAGGAACATGGAATTTTATTCATATTAATAGATAGGGCTTTTTTTTTAATACTATCAGGACAAAAAAAAAAAAACTTAAAAAATTCGTAATTACGAGCAATTTTGCGGGTCCCACAAAAATTGATATATAATGACACACATCGCAAAATTACAAAAAGAAAAAAAGGGAGAACAGCCACCACACGATCCCTTTTCGTAGCAACGTACATTCATCGCTCACTTCCCACTGCTTTTTTTCCCCTAATACACACCCTGACCATGACGGCCGAAAACCACAAAGTGCACGCATCGAAAAAATTTGCACGCACAGGTGGTTCGCCCTTGCGCACATACGTATCCGGACAAAAAAGTTACCGATCCCGGGAAATCGGTACAGCGCAGCAAAGTGATGCTTCGACGTGTGTAATTACCGACCTTGGACTTGAGGTCTCTCGCAGAGCTGCTGGACGATTAAAGCGCGTGTATGGTTGTACAAGGCGGTTTCAGGAGCTATAAATAAACACAATCGTTGACAGGGAAAGTCCTGCGAAGTAAGATACACTGTTTAATCCATACGAGATAATTTGAGGCAGGAGGTCATTTTAAATCAGCCGATATCATTGAAATCATTGGTAGACGTACACTTGAATGAAATCATAAATAGGATTTGTGATTAAGGCCAGCCAAGTGTATGTAAATTGAAATCTGATGAAATTCTTCACGAATCTCGTGAAATCATCCATGGAATCTTGAAAATATTTTGGGAATAAAATTCAAGCTCACCGTGGGCAAATAATCGCTTTGAGCTGCATTTGTACAAAGAGGAAGTAAATTTTGTTTTGTAATGCTACAAAATGAACTTGTATCAGACGGATCAGTCAACGGGGTCAATATGTAATTGCATTGAAAAAAATCGTTTATTCGTTTGAAAGAGTTTGCTGTTACTAAAATGTTATAGATATTGGAGTTGTAAGAGAAAAAAATAGAACCAATGTGTGAAATTTAAACAATGAGCTTGCATAAACAATTTGACGTCAGGTAGCCCTTGAAATCGTAGTGAAATCATTGAAAACTTTTTGAAATCCAACAATCGTTTGGGATCCCTCATAATTTAAGGGGCCCCTCGGTGGGTATTCATACAATATTCGCATAGTATATTCCGCACAAGATATAACGGAAGCACCTGGAAAAAAGGGCGAACGTGAAATTCTATTATCCAGCGTTTCGTGTACTTATCTTATCCGATCGCTGCCGCCGATGGCTACACGTATACCTTCACGATTCGCGTATACAGTTAGCTGTAGTTGCGCCTTAAAACCGATCCTGGAATGAAAGTGTAACGGACCCTCTGCCATGTACACGTATAGCGACTCAAAATCGTATGATAGTGACTTTTGACTGTAAAATGACTTTTTTTCTTTTTTACAATCGATCGGCACACTGGAATCGCGTGCGTGCGCGTACTGCGATAAAACTGCCTTTTTCAATCGATATCGGTATGCACTGATAGGAGTACGTGCTATTGCTGTCGGGACGGAAATTATTTTAGACGACCAATAATGGCTTTTCCACACGAGCCAATTTGCATGCGGCATAATAGGTACGAGCGTTATCGTTTCTACAATAAAGTTTAATGGTCAAACTGGTATGGATGTAGATGTTTACATATGCAGGTAGGACAATATTACCGATGGGCGTGTAAATTATTATGGACCAGCGTTACAAGTGCGTGTGTGCACGGAAAGGTTTTTTTCGACCCCAACGCGCGTATAAATTACTGTCCGAGATTTAAGCCAAAGCCGCGTGATTTTCGAAAGTCAATAGATACTTGTATCGAGTGCTACGTATCTACATGTATATATAACGGGAAAAGTGATATTACGAGCGACCGCCTCGTTGTCGCGTCTGGTATATCTTATTGCAACTCCTTTTTCTACCTTATGTTCTGCAAGTGACAATATTCAGAATAAAAATAATGTACCCGTATGTTTTGTAAAACATCGACAGTTTTTTTTATTTTTTTTTTTTTTTTCAAGGCAGGACAAAACGTTGCTTACATTTTCGGACTGCCAAATAGCCAACACGTATGTCCAAATTCCAGTTTTACTGTCACTTTAGAGGCTGTTTTTTTATTTATTTTTTTCGTTTTATTTACTTTGAACTCTCCATTCACGTACGAATACGCACCTTGAAAGTGGATTAACTAAAAATTTTGTGTACAGGTGCTTCATTGAAAAAGTGTCCTAACACCACTTCGTTTTCGTGACTGTAATTTTTAGTACTTTTGTCTTGAAATGAATACACGTGGTGAATATTAATGAACAATTAAACAGATGTACAAAACAATTTTTTAGATAACGTATCATTGATACTTCTACTTTCTTTTGTACTTTTAAAATTGAAATACAGAGCATCCGAAAAATATGTACAGCCTACCAAAATAATTGCGATGTAAAATGACTTGGAAAAATTTTTAAAAATTGGAAATTCCAGGGTTTTTGTACTCTAATCATGGCACCATGTATCTCTATCAAGCAGAGACGCGTACATTACTTCTTTTTCATTTTTATTTCTTATTCTTGAACCACTTCAGTTGTGCCATGTCATATCAATAAATATTCATCTCATCGAGCTAAATGTTTTTTTATTTTTGCATTATTAAGAACAGTAATAATTGTAGCATCAAACGCGTGAGAACATTTCTCATCCGTGTTTAAGCGTGTTACTGCTTCCATTACATGATTGTTAACCTTGCGATGAACGATTAGGAAATAACCGACAAGATCAGTGTATAATTGAGTTTAAGCGCGTAATTTACCACTTGAGTACCGATTGTTCTGGTATACGGGTATTTACATACGTTTAATTCATTTTTTTTTTTTTTTTTTTTTAATGAATTCAAGAGTAAGAATAAGACAAAAAAATCAATATATTTACACATTCGTGTGTTGTACTTGTTCCGATTCCGGAAAAAAATTATAAAAAGTGTCTAAAGTAATGAATAACTAAAAAAAACTTATGAATGAAATCGATGGTTATTCATACAATCATATTTTATACTTTTTTTTTTATAGATCTAGTTTGGTCTTTGGTAGGTCTTTAATGGATTTTCATTTAATTTTTTTTTTTCTCATACTACGAACAAAATAATTAAATCTGAAACTTATATTTTTTCGAAAAAAGTAAATTAGTAAATGTACAAGTGACTTATAATATTGTAAGTACATAGCCGCCAAAAAACGCGTTATAAATTTTATTCTTGATATTTTTGACCCCTAAAACCTAAGAGAATTGTATCGTATTAAAAAACCAAAGAAAGTTATCATTTTTTTCGAAACTGCACCTGTTAAGGGGTTAAAATTCATTGTCTTGACAATTTCACAGATTTATGGTAAAAAAACTAACAGTACGAATTCAAAATATACGTAAAGTCTCATCACATTACAGCAAAAGATTATACGTAGAGAGATACATATGATATCGTAGTACTTGACGTATTACAGATAGGTACATGCAGGGCAGACAGGAAATGCATGACAGTGCACTGCAGTACATTCGAGTACATTGGTATCTATCACTTGAAAAGGGCGTACATACATGCACATGCATGTATACCTGTAGGTACAACGACCCACCTGGGCGAGACCCATGGGTCGCGGTTCGTCGACCACACGACCGTGACCACGTTGGTACTGTATTTGCCTGCCTACCTACCTACATGTATATGTACCTATACTTGAAACCACGAGGAAACGGGGGCGAAAGATTTCCAAGAGAGCCTCTCCTTATCGTTTTGCTAACATACCCATGATGTACGTTTAGTATGGCCACCTTCTTTGATACGTGAAAAAAAAAAAAAAAAAAAAATTGCTATTTTACAATTTGGTTGGTATAATTACTTCATTTTTCAGTTTACCATAGCCCCATGATAATCTCATTTGTTGAACGCGGGCGTTAGTCTGGCCTGGATTTAACATTTGAGAAGCCTGGGACTGTATACTGATGTTAAAGGGTAACTTGTTTAGTTCATTCAAACGATACAACAGCAAACATGTAAAGATATCTGCGTATATGTATCATTAATACCGTGGACAATAGATGAGTCTCCCGAGGAGCAAAAAAATACAACAGTTAATAGAAAAGTTTTTAGAATTGCGGAATAAATTTATCCATCTGAAATTCATTCACTCCTGTATTGAACCGTTGAAACAAATAACCCATCCATGGCTGAATTCATATATACGATTAGCATCGTTACATCCAAAGATAATTTAACTGAATTGTTATTTTGCATTCTTAATAACTTTTGTAAGTGGCGTAAATTGATTAATTTGCATGATTTATGTTAAAAAGTTGATGCGCAGCTACATGAATTCATAGCCGCAACATAGAATGCAGTTGGGAAAACTAAATAATGATCAAGCGTAACGGTAAAATATCCGCATGGAAAATGCAAGTTCTTAAATCGCCTATGCTGCAAGGGACAATGCGAATAAAAGAGATCATATTTTGGGGTGAAAAAAAGGGCCGCACCAACTTCAGGCGAAAAAGTAGCCGATGGGTTTTCTAGTTTTGGTATAAAAATCGGCTACCGGTTAAAAATTAACAATCGGTAGTGGCTTCCCAAATCAGCTACCACTAAAATCACAAATCACGAGCCGAGTATACAAGCTACAACACTCAGGAAGGTGTACTTGTAGCCCAATCGTTTTGGTGAGCGAGCGAAACACGAACATTTTTATAACCTTTTCCGCTTCACGTGACGACGACCGGAGAACTTTGCTGCTGTATATACGTAGGTACACTTGCTCGTGCTTATCTGTGCAGGCTAATCCATTGTGCTTGCTCGACCACGTATATGTACGTACCAGAGCCTTTTTTTAAAACGGAGACGCTGCTTCCACGCGATAAGGAACTAATGGATGCCACGAGGCTATTGTTTCAGAATTTACGGGGTTTTTCGGGAGAGGGCGTTAAAGCCAGTCGTCCTTTGATGCAGAAAATAAGTGGCTTTTTATGAAATATTTTACAAAACATCCTTTGGACTACACTGTCGTATCAATCAATCATTGAAGAGCAACGGAAACAATTGCCAATTTACGTCAAATTCAAGCGATTTAGAGCTTTGGCGCATATCGTGGATGGATGAAACATTACCGATCCAATCATGTCTCGTAAAAAATTCTCAATGGAGATATCACCAAAACGTGCCCACTTGTAAGAGCCCATAGGGTACAATCGGTAGTAAATCGGTATCCAGAACTATAATTCCTTACTATAACTTACACCTGCTCGAGATTGGCTTCCGCGTGACCTTCCTTCCGTACGTCGCACTCCCGGCTCGAGCGAAACCGGCAAACAAAAATTCACCACCACCTCCACACCCGCGTCACCTGCGACAAAAGCACAGCGGAGCTTGCAAAAGATCGTGCCCCTCGTTCCGGTGTTATTGTGAAAAAAAAAAAAAAAAAAAAAAAAAAAGAAGAAAAAGAATGACGCGACTCCCGAGCTCAACGACCTCGCCCCTATACACGCCAACGACAGCTCCAAAGCGAGGCGCCGGAAAACCGCGATAGATAGAGAAGCTCGCGATTGTACGGAATCGGAGGCGCCCACCTCGCGTTTCTTGAACTCGCCTATTTTCAGAATGTGGAGCTGGCTAGACCCCTACCTGGCTCCCTTCGCCGTTATTTCCCCCGTATTTTTAAACCCGCCTCTTTTATCGCGTCCGGTCTCGGCCGAGGTCGTTTGTTCGGGCCAACGATATGGACCGAGCGAGCTTACTTGGACGGTTTTCGTTCGATGCGAATCAGTGGCCAATGGTACTGCTTCTTTTTTAGCCAAACTCGAAAAGAGCGAGGTAGTCCCTCTGTCAGAAACGTTCGACAAATCAAAGTGAGTTTTGGTGCATTATTGAGTTTGTGTGTGTTGTTATACCAACTACTGTTTATTCATCAATAACCCATTCTTGATTCAGTCGGTAGGTACACGTGTGTATGGTGTCACGTTGCAAATGCATGGAGGAAATAAGATTCATCGTCTTTAGTGGACACGAGGGCGTGTAGTGCAACTTGGATGAAACGTTATCTCATCGAGTGCGTACAAGAGGGCGATAACAGAATTGTTGGTTTTCACCAGTGAGGTGACGATAAGGAAATTCTGGTTCTTTTCCTCCTCGCAAGAGTTGAGTGAAGCAGAGACACGATGCGCTCGTAATTGCATAATTTGTGGTAAATGAGAATTTGGGATAATTCGTGGTTTAAGGAGTTTTTACGATTTTGTTGGTACTAACTATTGTATTTTATCGATGCGTCGATGGAAAAACGTATCATTATGAAAATCTATCTTTTTAAGAATGTTCTGTAAAAGGCGTATAAGATTTTGACGAAAATCTCATTTTGTTTCATTTTTTAGGAGGATACAATTAGACAATCTTTCTTGCACTGAAACAGTCTTTAGTATGAAAAATAAATTCTTTTTTTTGGTATTTGTGTACTTACTGAACTGTTGTTTGTAGTATTTCTAATAATACGTAAAAATTTACTGTATTACATTGAGCACAAGGTTAAGAATTAATTGTATCCACTACATTGTCATTACTGTTTTCAAGCTATTTTTTACAATTATGCTCTTAGTCAGTCAAAACATGGTTGTTGTCGAGCTTTACCATTATGTAAGACAGCTCTATTAATTATTATATTTTTGGTGTAATGAGGTAACGAGCTTTTATTATACGTTTTTTAAATGACACGTTCTTCCACTCACTTAATGTCATACCAAGAGATTTTTTTTCCGGACGACTGGTTTTTTATTCCGAAAAATATAAAATTAATTTCTCAACATATGACGTGTGTTTCATAAAATAGTCATTAATCGAACGCACAGTATACGTAGTGCACAGACAAATATTTGACACAAATCGAAATGATACGCTTAACTTTATAAATAATTTTCAATGAGGTGTACAGTGTCTGGAATAAACAATTATTAAAAAATCACTACCCATAATACAACCACTCCATTGTTACTCAAACGTATCTTTATTTCGTTGACGCGAGTCAAATATTTATTCAACATCGGAGGCGAAAACAAAACCGTTAAACTGCCCACACGTCCGAGTCAGTTCGTATGAACTTGAACCATACCCACCACTATGCGATACCAAAAAAAGTAGTGAAACTATAGCCAAGATTGGAAAGAGAAAGTGATTAGTAATTACAATTTTTTTTGTGTGGATCACGCTTTTATTTTATAAATTGACAAGAATAAAAAAGATCTATGAGGAATTTATATTATACTTAGGAATGATTCACTGACAAGTATTTTATGAGCAATGCTTCAACATTAGCAACGAGTAATCAAAATTCATATTTTTTACGCTCGACGAGTCACGAAACCACTTGCTGTTGATTTGCAATTACATCATTCATATTAAATCGCAAACAATGTAAAAAAAAACAAAAACAAACCATACTATCCGAATGTACAATAATCGAAACCAAAAGCTCCGAAAGCGCCAACATCCCCACGGCGAGAAAAGCTTCTGCCTCACGCACTTCCTGGACGGCAACACGCACACTTGTAAGTGCACGCGTGTACACGCCGTAGGCAGCTCGTCGACGCGTCTTCGTCACGGCCCGCGAGTCAGTCGCGCCGAGTCCGCCCGCGCGTGTGAACGAACGAACGAACGAACGCGAGTCTCTTTTTCCTTCCTCCTCTTTTTTTTTTTTTTTTACTTATTTTCTGCCGCGCCGCAAAGGAGGAGTTGGCAAACAACCCAACGGGACATTCGGCCCGATGGGACGGTCTTGGAGCTCTTGTAAAATAAGTACTGTGATTTTCAGTGACAGCTGAGTTTCACTTGTGACACGGTAGTGTTGGCGAGTCCCGAAAATGTTCAGCATGTGCTTGTTCAACTGCACCAGAGGTATACATACCATTGCAAAAGTTAAATTTTGCTTCCGTTTAAATTTGCGTTGGCTTTTTTTTTTTATGTCGCACATTCACACTCCAAGTGGTTGAGAACTACAGATTTCAGTTGATCAACAGCTTAATAGTTTCAATTTTGTCATGCATCGCAAAAAGCTAAATTAAACTTATCGAAAGTAAAAATTGTACTTTCATGTAAAAAAAAAAACACCGCGACAGAGCAAAGCGAGACGAACACAATCTCATTTCACCTCGAAAAGGTGTATGAGTCAGATCGCGCGAGGAGAACAGGAGATAATATTATCTACGAGTGTACCCTACCTCCGCGCGTGTACGAAAAAAGAGAAAACCGTCTAGACCGTGTAGCTCCGAGCTCTTTTTTGTCCCTCGTTTGTGGAAAAAAAAGAAAACCTCACCGAAGGAAAACACATCCTCGCGCACCAAAGTACCATTTTTTCAGATCCCGCGGCGGGAATCCCAAGCTCGCCGGATCGCCTCGAACGCTCCGCGTGTACAAACGCTCCCTATATATACGTATACACCCGTACAACCCAGCGCCTCGTCGGCATCAGCAATCTCGGCTCGAAGATTATTTTTTTCGCCGCGCTGGAATTCCCGGCACGCCGCGTTTTCGCTCCTCCATATACATATACGTCTGTGATATGTATACGTATACGAAGAGAAGAAAATATATTGTATAGGTGCACACACTGACGAATGCAATTCCCTCGCTTATAATATACGCACATGTACGGCTCGTAATTGTTAAATCCTCCTTTATACGCAGCGTTTGTTCCTTTTTTTTTTACGTATATGTATATATATAGGTAAGTAAACGCGTGGAGTCGAATTCCTTGGGATCTCAAACACGCTGAGATTATAATTATATATGCGCAAGCTGTTTTCGCCAAAAGCATTTTAAGCAGCCTGTCCGTGCGCATGTTTATGTATGAAGATATTGTACATACAGGTATATAATATATACATACGGAGGGACATTGTAACGTATTATATACCTACTTTCTCGCGACGACGACTGCTTTCTATGCGTGAATGATCCACTTGCCGTTTCGTATGTACGTAGAGAGAGATAAGTAAACCTGTATATTATGGTGAAGGTATTATATTATAGGAGGATCCGAGCTTTTTGTATTTTATTTTTCCTATGTTTCGATAGCGCAGTTTTCCTCCGGCACTCAATTGTGGATAAACGATCCTTAGCCCCAGCAAAGTGTATTATATATTGTATACAGTTGCGAATAAAGAAATTCCGCAATCGACGAAAACTGGCTCGTGAAGGTGGTATACTTACCTGTGTGCTGTTACAACGTTAGCCCATTACTATACACGCGTGTGCGTTACCCACTCATTATAATATATTGCATGCGAGGCTCATACCATGCGGCACGTGCAATAAAACATTTCCTAAACGATGAATTATTATATTGTTGGGCTGGAAACCGCTGGAAAATATGTACTTGTAATATATTACAACGGTCATTTCAGTCAAACGATATGAAAGATTTCTTTTTTTTTTTTTTTGGAAGGAAAACCTGTTATGATCATATTTACATTGCGTATATTCGTACGGGGGGAAACACCGAGGTGGTTATTCTGTTTTTATAACAAGTGAAAAAGCGCGGTGTAGGTGAATATATTCAACAAGGTGTCAAAGAGGGCAACGGGTACATAGTTTAAAATCACGAGAAAGAAGAAATTATTTACTTTTTAAGTAAATGAGATTTATTACTTACCGATACTTTACCTCGAACAAACTAACGGTTTAAAAAAAAAAAAAGGAAATTAACGGTAGCACGCGACGTTTGAAAAACGATTAAAAAACACTGTAAATACATGTACTCTTTCGTACAAATTAAGATTATGAAACTTCTGGATTCTTTACAAACCCCAATTGGACAGTAGAAGAATACAGTGTCCCATCGTCAACGTGCAAATGAGCGCATCAGAAATCCGGAAATGCTATAAGCCAGGTCGGGCAAACAAACGAAAGAACACGACGTTCCAACATTAGACGCTCAATAACTTTGTAATTTTTTCTTGATGGCCGTCAGTTTTCCTTGAAAAGTAAAGAAAAACGGCCGACAAATGATTTTCCATTGACCGACTCGCGGTATAAAAAAAGGCCCATGAATCACGTTTCACGCGGATCAGCTTCCATATATATATTATACACTCCTCTCCGTACGCACGACAGCACCGACACGAACGATCTAACGCGAAACACTAACGTGGCATTATCCTCTTTTTTTTTGCACCCGCATCGTCCTTAACCACCGATCCCTCGATACGAAAGAAGCGACCTCGTGGACCCCTCACAACCACCCATACACACACGTGCAAAAATTGATCGACCTTTCCCCGAACTGTTGCAGACGCCTCGCCAGTCCGATGGCCCCGCCGGCGTTCCTCGAGCTCCGACAAGTCCGAGCGTCACTGCTACAACGTCCAGACCTCGAGCGTGACGACCGAGCGCGTGGCCTCGTCCTCCCCGGGCAAACGGGACAAGAAGAAGAGGAGGAAACAGTTCAAGAAGTATACCGAGCAGGAGGAGCGCCGAGACAGTGGGACCAAGCGCACGCCTCTGCTCGAGCGGGTGTGCCGGCTGGGTCCGAGGGACAACCAGAGCGAGCTGTGCATCAACGACCAAGACGACCAGGAGGACGAGGAGGAGCGGGCAACGGCGGCCCAGCAGTTCCGCTCGATGTGCGAGCTGAGGGTCGGCGGGGTGCCCGGGCTCGCGCGCTCCGAGCTCCGGCGGTCGATCTGCGAGACGGACCTCGAGAGACGCGCGGGGGAGGAGGAGGAGGGACCGAAGTTGAGGTCAAAGTCGCAGAGCCGGGTGCCCTTTGCGGGGGGTGACAACCGGTCCGAGGACAAGTTCGTGCTGTTTGGGTTCAAGCAGAACGAGAGCCCGAAGCCGAGCAGAAGGCGGAGGTGGCGGAAGAGCAGGGACGCGCTGTGGCAGGGGGGCGCCGAGGGGGTGATCGAGAAGGGAGGAAAGGAGCGCTGCGACAGTCTCACGCCTTCAAGCTGCTTGGCAGCCAAGTTCCGGGCCATGCAAAACAGGTCGGGGGAACGATTTTTCTCTTTCTTTTCTTTCTTTTCTTTTCATTGTCTTGCTTTGACGATCATCTGGTCATCTGATGCGTTTGGGACATTCATGTGTTTATGCCGGTGTATTGTGTGCCAATTTACTGGGTGGCCTGGTTTTTGAGTCTTCACGGTATAGACCGTTATGAAGTTATTGTACTGTGACGATAACGCTTCACCGGGAAAGTTGCATGGAGTCGATCGGCACAATTCTTTCATGGATTTTCAAACGCTGTGGGAGAAAATGTTTTTTTTTTTTTTTTTTAATGTATAAAGTGCATTATTTTTGTTGAAAAAATTTTTATCACTGCCATTTGCAATACAAATGTTGAGAAAACTTTTTTGTATCACATGAGTGCGATACATTTGTCTTTGAAAGGCATTATTTCATTACTTTAATTTCTTTTTTTTTTTAATTTGCAATGCATATGTGGTAGTTGAAAATAAATTTTTCTTAAAAAACATTTACAATGCCATTATACTTTTAGTAAAAAAATATTTCTCTAAAGAATTGAGAGAGTATCTGTATCGGAAGTCAATAGGGGCATGTAAAGATCGGTCGAACGGGTCGACGCTTAAATCGTAAAAAATACGATACGATGTCGCGATGGCACAGTCTTATAACAGTAATTTATTTGTTTTTGCTATCGTGAAACTAACTTTGTCTCAAATATATCATCTAAATAATTTTTTATTAAATAGCTACAAAAGTTTCTAAGAGAAAAATATTTACTTTTTCCACATCACTCATGTGAATCTGTCATGTGTTTTTTTATAACGTAACCAAGTTACACTGCGTAATATGAAATACCTTCAAACAAATCTTTTTTTTATATCGTTTTACATACGTAGATAATAAAAAACATATATTATGATTATGTGAGTATTTTGGTAGATGTTGAAAGCCCATAATGATTGGAGCATTAATAAATAACGAATTGAATTTGGTCACGTTGACGCGTTTGTACTGATTGGCAAAACGCTTAAAAGCCTGTTCCGGCAACAAATTAAAGGCAGTTAAGAAAAAGGACCATTATTTATTCTAATTACAATCATAGATTTAGTTAAATTTTTCGATGGAAAAAAAAGGAGGCTTAACATTAATTTTAATAGACGGAGACTTTCGATACTTGGCTCAAGAAAACAACTATTGTCAGCTTTTTCTTCACCGTTTTTTCATCAAAAAGATCACCAATCATGAGTAAAGATATAAGTAGTTGTTCCATGAGTCTCGCAAAACTTTCGCGTGCCCATCCCTACGTACAAAGCTATAAGAAAAAAAAAAGCTCACTCGCCCCTATTCGTTTCTGCCCAGGTACCTGAAAAGCTCGACGAGCAGGCTGATCGGTAAGCTGTACAAAAAAGAGAGCGCCACCTGCAGCAGCAACAACAACAGCCTCAGCAAGGACCAAAAGAGACTGCGCAGCTTCTCCTACGGCGCGCTTCCCGGCCTTGACGAGCTCCGCACGAACCCGCTCTTCGACGAGCACGAGCAGCACCAAGACCGCGACGAGGACAACGACTCCGGCATCCTCGACAATGACTCCGCGACCAGCTCCCTCCTCGACGACCGGTGCAGCAGCGTCGCCTCCGAGACCCCGATGGTCACCAGCCACGACACCGCCACCCTCGCCCCACCAAGGATACCCCCCCGAAGACCCAGCGGCCCCTCCGCTCTGTACAAACGGGGCCTCCGGCTATTCCAGAGCACCTCGCTCCTCGACGCTCCCGAGGTCGCCCACGCCACCCCAATCCCCACTCAGCCTCCACTGGGCACCTGCGACGAGCCCCAACAACCAAAGGGACCACAAGGAGACAAGGGGGAAGGACACCTAGAGTCTGGCGGTGCCCTGTCGGTGATACGGAGCAGCGCGAGCGTGAAGAAGACCCTGATCGTGAAACTGCAGCGCGAGACGAGCGAGCAGAGCCTGGGCATCTTCATAGCCAAGACCCCGGACTCGGCGGGCTACCTCGTGGCCCACGTGGTGCCCGGTGGGCTAGCGGACCGCGAGGACAGCCTCAGGATCGGCGACGAGATCCTCATCGTGAACGGCAAGCGGCTGCGGGGCCTGACCATGCCCGAGGCGCGCAAGATCCTCAGCAGCGGCGCCAGCGGGGAGATCGACATAGTCGTCACGCGGATGACGCCACCTGGCGGGAACTCGTTGGCGCGGAAGAGGCTGCTCGAGAGTAGCGTCGACTACGAGAACGTGAGTATCGAGAACGGGCATGGGGTCATTGTCACACCCGAGCCACCGACGCACGGCTCGTACTTCCGGAAGCACCAGTCCAAGAGATCGGCTTGGGCAAAGAGGTCGGAGGAGGAGGGAGGTGGCAGGCAGAGTGACAAGTCGATGGAGAACTTGCCCAACTTTTGCACGCTGCCGAGGAGGCCGAGGCACGCGGTGTCGACGTTTTTGACGGTCGTGTTTGAGAAGGGGCCGGGCAAGAAATCGCTCGGGTTCACCATAGTCGGGGGCAGGGATAGCCCCAAGGGGAGCATCGGTGAGTTTACACACTACGTTTCTGGGGATGATTCTGATTTCTGTGGCGCTGAGCTATATACAGATATATTTGGTCATTGGATAGTAAAAGACAGAAATATCAGGCACCACAGAAATCGTAATCATGCCCATGTCTGACGGTGTTGTTGGACATTGTGCAGTGGATTATTACTTCATCAGTTGATTGTTTTTTTTTTTTTTTTTTTTTTGTTTTGTTATATAAAAATTTATTTGTATTTCTGCTCCATCAGGTATCTTCGTGAAATCAGTATTGCCTACAGGCCAGGCAGCCGAGGATGGCCGATTGCGCGCGGGTGACGAAATCGTGGCAGTCAACGGACAGATATGCCACGATCTGACGCATCGCGAGGCTGTCCAGTTGTTCCGCAATATCAAGAATGGACCGATTGCGTTGCACCTGTGCAGGCGGATGCGGAGTTGCGAGTCACAGTGAGTGTTGCGGTGTTTCATGTTAACATTGTGGAAACTTTTTATTGAGTAGATATAATCATTATTTTTGTCTATTTCAGAGCCATCAAAGCTAAGTCTTGTGCGGATCTTTTGATGGCCGATACGTGACAGCTATGATGAGTTGGTACGTTGATGCTCATTGGGATCGTGGAATGTTTATTTTGTCATGTAAATATTGTAAATTGTATAATTGTTGAAAAAAATTAAAAATGCATTATTATGTGGACACTGATGCAAAATTTTAATAAATACACGTTCATTGAATATCACAGTTGTTTTTTTTTTTCAATACACTTATTGACAAATTTCAAAAACATATGTATAGTTATTAATTTACGTATGATTCATTTACATCTGATTACAAGAAAAATACTTAAGGGGACTCCAGCAAGCGCTGGTACCAACCCATAAATAATTGAATCAGTTGGTATCACTGCTGTAAGTATAATATGTGCGAGCACCATCATGTATGGATATGTATAACTAGCGGCCCCTCCGTCTCGGCTTCGCCCGAGACTCACTAAATGGAACACCGTAGTGTTTTGACATGTAATGTGAAACGTTTTCAGTGAAAAATTATTCATCTAGTTCTGACACTTCTCACAACAAAAATCTTCTTATTAAAAAATATATTGGTTCAGAATCCACACAGTTTATTTAGCCAAATAATAAGCTGTAAAAATAAAAAAAAATATAATTATGCTGAAAAAAACCGTGCGTTCCTTAAGCCATAAGATAATCATTGCCCATAAGGGACCGTTGATTTGCAGTTTCTCCCGTATAATTTACGAAAAGGGCTATTTTTTAAAGCTGTTAAGATTCAAAGCTCACAAAAAATTTATCATTACAAAATTTTTTTCTCTTATCCCACAACTTTATTACCAGAGCTAAAAAGTCCTGGAGCTTAATCTCTACATTATTTATCGCAACAAAAATACAAATACATATTCTACCTATTTAAAAATCTGAAAGATTCAAGAGATTACTATGAGGGTTATAGTGAAAAGCTGATCTCTCACTTAATTAATTATTTCGTCATTTTCTGGACGCCTAAAATTGTATTCATAAGATGCATTTGAAGTTTTCCTTCTAATTTGACTTCTTGTGACTTTTGGCATAGTTGAGATTCTTGTGAGCCCTAAAGGCTATTTTTTTCAACTTTATTTGGTTGTAATATATTTTTTGGCAAGGTAGTTCGACGTCCGATGAACCTGAAAAGGACCAGTGAGCTTCTTAAGTGAAGTCTTTCTTGACTGAAGTTTCCAGCAAACGTGACTGCCCAGATACCTCAGGGTTTGAAGCTTTGGGGCTAGTTGTAGTGCTCTTTTCCAACGTCTCCTGGTATAACGTCAAAGATGGTGTCTAAAACACCTTTTTTTTAGACTCATTTGTTTTGGTGATCTAAAGTGGAAAGGTTGGTTCGTGATGCTTGCCCGTTGGTAACTGTCCCATTGACTTACGTTAATTATTTTTTCTTCATAGCTGTAAGGTTCTCCCAGCGCAGACCTTGGATAGGATTGGTGATTCCTGGTTGAATGCTTAAAGTTGAGAGGGTAATATAGGGTTGTCAGTCACCGGGGTTTTCAGTCTTGCTACGAACAACTCTGCTCGTGAGATCTGCCAGTGAACGACTGACTTGGTTTAATAGTGGCCGGCTTTACATAGTCTTTAAATTGACGAATCATCTTCGGAAATCGTAGTAAAAATGTATTTGTTGGCAAGGTAATTTTAACTTAGGTGGCCGTTAAAAGTACCGATGAGATTGATGGTTAAGTAGGGAACGTAAATACTTATAATGGCCCTGAAAAGGGCCGGTGGTGAAACTTGTAGCTATTCCTTATTATTATTCTTGATGATGAACAGCCATCTGCAGGTAGCTTGGCGCTTATCCTTTGAGTCTCTGTGTACGGAGACCGTATAGAAAAGGAAGTACGCCACTGACCAAAGAATATCTCGTCTTCAGGTCGTTCCCCGGATAACCAACCATTCATCGGTAGTCAGGTTAGTGGGCCCGGAGAATACCTTCTCTGTATAGATATGCCGTTGGGACGATCACTAAAGAGGCCGGACTTCCCGTATTCTTCAGGGCTGGCTTCCCTGGCTCTCATATGAAGTAGACAATTCTCCGACGGCACCAGGTCAGATGGTTGAACGGTCACAAAGCTCTGAAGTGCTGGAGCAGGTTGTGCTCTGGCTAGAAACGTTTCCTGGTACTCCAATGGAGACGTTGACGTTCCAAACGCCTGTTTTTCCGTAGCACTCGTTTATTTCGGGGATCTGAGGTTGTCTACTCGATGGAGTTTCTTATAACCACTCTTCACTATGTTTGGTTACGGGGGGCTCCAATTTTTCCTCGACGCCACCTAGCGGATCCTACTGAACTAAGGCGCAAAGCTACTTTATTTTAGCAAAACTTTGAGCTTATTTATCGCTATTGTTATTAACTTTTTCAAGAAAAAAACTATAGGAAAACCATCTCGGAATCATGAAGAATCAGTATGTAAAATTTCAGCAAAATCGGTTCAGTAGATTTCGCGGTTAGTGATTACAACGGTTTCAGCGACTTTGCTTTATATATTAGTAAGACTGTTATGCTAAAAAAAGTAGATTACAATGACTTGATGAATACTTGACGGAATTGTCGAATTTTACCAGAGTTACCTATATTTTGCAAGGTACCATCTGAAAGCTGAAACTTTTTTTTAGAAAACGGTTACCATCTTGATATGTAACTCCCACATTATGGTTAGGAAATTAAAATGTATCTATGTTGCTTAATAAAAGATTGTGTACAATGTGCGAACTTTGAGAGTAAATATCTCAAAACTTTTCATGGTTAGAGTGGTATATAAAGACACCACTGGATTCAGTGCGTTCTTATCTATCAATTGAACTATACCAACTACCTCTCAACTCCTCCCACTGGAGCTTAAGTTGTAGACATTCATCACAGATAAGTACCTTACGATCTGGGTTTTTTTTTTAATATTGATGTTATCACAGTAATTTTCAGTGTATTTCTTTCTTAAACTGAAACTTTTTAAGGAAAAAAAACTGTATCTTAAATAAATAAATAATGTATAAGTAATTCCACAAAAAATATTTCCGAATTTGTTCCGCAATTATGAATAAAAATTTTTTTTGAGGCACAACCTCAAGATAGATCCCACTTTGTTGCTAACGTCATGTACTGCAGAGAAAAAATTGTAAACATGGGTACGTGACATCATAAAAAAAATTAGCCCTATCTCGATGGTGTGCTGCGAAAAAAGTTTTTTTTTTTTAACACGGCACAAGTTTGGACTACTTCTTGTGGATTTATTGATACGTGCGTGTTCGTGTGTGTGCGTGTGAATGTATTATTTTACGGTCCTACCTTAAATTAACTCTCAGCTTAGTGTATTTTTTCATATCAACGTCATGATTAACTTTGAGCATAGTTTTTAATATCGAGTGCTTTGACCACAAAGTTAAGGGTTTTTGAGTTTTAACAAGATTACTAAAATACGCCAGCAAAACAGATTCTTCAAACGACTTGGTGTTATTCTGTTCCTGCCAGACTCAAAAGGCTCGATAATTCATTTCGTAGCGGGCTTTTGATTTCGCAGGTGTAATTTCTTGAATAGCATTATTTGCGGATACTAAGATGTCATCTGGGACATCATTACTTTCACTGTCACTCATCTTTTTGTTTAAAACAACACTTTAATTTTACAGTACAGAGCAATATACAAATCACATATAGGTAAGTGTCCAATTGCTTTTTAACGAGAGGGGGTCAGTTCTGCACCGGAAAATTCTTCACAGAGGTCCAATACAATTGAACACATGAATTTTCAACACAAAATTGTTCGGCACAACCAATTTGGCGTGTGTTGAAACTTATACAAGATCTACACAAGTGTTGAACCATGCATGTAGTTCTACACGAGTATTTTAGAATGTGTAGAATAGTCCAGGTGATTCTGCACGGTAGTTTGAAAAGGTGTGTAGATGGTTTAATTGATTCTACACATAACTGGTATGTAAACGATTAAGTGTAGAATGGGGAGCTCAGTTCAGCACAGATTTTTAGAACTGTGTACAATTGCACCATTGTTATACACAATGTAGAACATGAATATACGGATGAGTCTGTAAAAAACATTAGCGAAAATATATTTTATTTTCTCATGAGTAGTAATAACCGTTTTTCAGCCTCGGAAAAACATTAATAAACAATACATGTTGACAATTATCACTTTATACCACAACATAAACCTTTTCTTAGAGTTTACATTGGTTTTACCATATCAATGAGATGTGTGACCCCAACTCTTTTTTTTTTTTTTTTTAGCAGATAAAAAGTATTATAACGTATGGAAATTTTGGTTAGTTTTTGGATTAATTTTTAAAATAGAAACATTATTAAGTCAAGGGTTCCCGTTCGTATTATTGATAATACTTTACAGTCTACAGGTCGAATAATCCATGCACATAAAACGTGCTACGTTTCTAACTGGTTAAATTAATCAATTACTGTTCCATTCTACTTATACAATGGAACTATAACCTGTTCCATTCTCTTTGTTTTGAAATTTCGGCAGGCTTTGGAATCATTTAAGATCAGCCTGTATTACTTTTTAATTGCTCAAACACAACGAACAAATTAATAAATCAAAGTAAATAATTTATAATGTAGACAATACACAATACAGACTACACTGCAATTACCATAAAGCTCGTGATAATTTGAAAACGATACAAATGTAACAGGTTATCTACTCAGTGCAAAAACGGCAAAAATTAGAACTTCGATACCAAAATCCCATTTAAAATACATGTAATCACCGACACCAGCGCCAAATCCATCATGTTGGCGCTAGAGTCGGTGAATACGTGTATTTTAAATGGGATTTGGGTATCGAAATTCTAATTTTTGCCGTTTGTGCATGGAGCGAATAGTTGCATTTTTAGCCACCAGAACAGCACTGGTAGTACGGTTATTAAGCCGAATTACGAAACAGTATATTATTATTTTACTGGAAAGGAAATAAAAAGTAGAAAAATACGATAATAATATTTATTTATAATGTTAAATACCAATAACACCAAAATTCTCTTACAGCAGCATTATTAATTGTAATTTTAAAAATATCTATTATTTATAATTTTTTACATCACACTTCTATTATACAGGTTACCGATCTGCAGGTTTTTTTTTTTTTTTTTTTTCTCTCTCTTATACCCTTCTTGACGATTTCTTAATTAATAGCAACTGCGTTAGCAGTTGGCACTGGCGCACTAAAAAAAAAGTAATTATTCAATTGGATTAAGTTTTAATATTTACTGTCTTTTTTACTAAAATTATTACTTTAAATCTGGCATCATGTGGGGTGGCAACCAAGTTGATATCTGCGTTCGACACATAGGGCACGTCATTCCACTTTGTTTCCTCAGAGTGTATAAAGTGTTGAGACACTTCTGGCAAGCACGATGTTTACAAGGTCTTATTATGAGGATATGCCTCTTCGCATAACAGCAAACACATCCTAGAAAGAACGAATAATAATTTTAATTATGTAGTGCGACAACCATACTGAGGTATCAATAATCGTTAGCGAGGATGCATAATTTAAAGTACAGGCTTTTCGAACTTATGGACAACAAAATCACTAAAAATTAGAAATAACATTTTATCAATGATCATTATTTATGATTAGCTTACTAGAGCTTTATTAAGCTAATTATTTCGTGTTGTTTAATTACTGGATGGATGTTATATTCTACTTTTTAAACGCCTTTTACACAACTATTTTTATTACATGAATAACTAACTTTTTTACAGTTAAGAGATATTTCAAGTTCATTTTCGCACGTGCAAAATCTTACAGAAAAAAAATTGTTTTATTGTAATAATACACTTTTGACTTTACACGAAATTTTTCAAAGAATCAGCATTTTACTAACTATTTAACTTTATTACAGAGAAACTTACTTCCTGATTTGCCACTTCTCCTCCTCTTTTTTTTATTGCTCCGTAACTGATTTAAATCTGCAAATCAAAACGATTATTAACAATTTAAATGACTTTAGTTGAAATAGTGTTTCGACGATAACTATACGTGTTTACGTACTATTATCTGAAGATTGTGATTCACTCTGATTTGTTGACTGTTGCTGCTCATGTACCTCAGAATCGCCATTTTGAGGTTGCTCTTGAAATGACAAGAGGAATTGGCTGTTAAGAAGATCGTGAATCATTGCATTTGTTCTTACTGATTCGGGACTTATAATATAGTTCGTCTCTTCAACCATGTCTTCCATTTCTGACAAATCCATCCATGACATTGACTTATCATTCTCTGGAAAAAACATTTTGATTTGAATTATTATTGTAAAATTTTTTCTCAATAATACGTCCACACCCTTGAGTACAAGTTGGTGGGTCTAAGAAGCGTTAGCTATTTTTATTAATTAGACATTTTCTTAATGGACATATTAATTACATGATATTTTCTTACAAACAGGAGTTCGACGGTACCGTGCACCTTGTACTTTACAAAACAACGTTTTATCACTCGGCAGTTACTTTTTAAATAGTTAAACATTGTAATTTGTATATGGTAGTAATCGTTTACTAAGTTTTGATACACTTGTTTTTGCTATTTTTTGTCATTACAAAAAAATCAAATACAAAAAAAAAAGTTTTTGTCGTACTCAGTGCAAATTAAAGTGATAGTGTAGTTACAATTTGACTTACGATTGTCATCCTCCTCGATAGAGGGAATGGTAGCTAGAGGATGTGTTTCGACTTCTAAACGAGATTCAAAATCGTTAATAGCTCCCGCGCGTGGTTGCCAATAATCATTCTGCTGCTCCATAAAACCATCAAAAAAGTTTTGTGGGTCCTCAACATTGTTAGCTTCATCACTACTCCCTTAATGTGATTCAAAAGAAGATATTAATCTATTTACAAAACGGTATACTAAATCATGATTAAGAAACCTTCAGCCAACTTACGACTTTCTTCCTCATCGCTAGAGGCGATGATTGGTACAGTGCGCCTCCGCCTCAAAGTGTTTTGCTGTTCAAGAAACACAGGATTTTCGTCTTCCTCATTGTATTCGTCATCACTGTTAGCTATAAAGGTTCAACATACATTAATTGATAAAAAAATATTGACACTAATAAGTCATTGCTGTCGCACTGTCGTAAATATTACGGTGGCAATGATAATTATAAAATTTATTACAGATGCTCCTCTATTTTAGTTATTTCACGTGACTATTTCACACTTCCTACCACCCCTGCGATCCGCTAAGGCCGCGGGCACATTGAGAGCGTAACGCGGACCGCGTAACCTACCTAGTGAGAGGTAGGTAAAATACGGGAGCCTCTCTCACTCTTATGGGCTCAAATGGTTACACGGTACGCGTGACGCTCTCTATGTAACCGGGGCCTAAGATCCCCGGGCTGTTACCCCCGTTTCACACAATTTGGTTTGGTGCGTCAATAATATGAAAGGGGGACGTTTGTGTAGTATTAATATAATGTTATTTATAGTATTGAAACTGGTGCACATATTATTTCATGCCAGCTTTTACCTTATGCAAATAACAAGTTTATTATGAAAATTAGTTTACGTATCATTAAGTTAATTCATACCACTATCTTCACTTGAATCTACAACAGCTAATATACGTTGACGTCCTGCAGCAATAACTGGACGATTTGCTCTAGGGTGTTGAGGATTATCATCGTTTTGCCATTGTCTTACTGGTAGTTCATCAACTAAAGCATGTTCTTCCACCTCGAGGATATCATACCGGTTTTGACCATTACCAACGCCATTATCTGCACCATTGTTGTCACGACCATTAAGACCACCACGGCCACCACAGCCACGACCACGGCCACGACCACGACCACGACCACGACCACGACCAGCCCGGCCTCTAAATCGACGGTTACCAACTCTGTAACTTAACTAAGAAGCAATGTAGCAACGATCAAAAATCGAATGTTGTGGCAGTTGAGAGATGAAATTTACACCAATGAAGGTTATATTAGTTGTATATAAACACGTATAGAGTTCACTACTTATCATCCGAGATGTTATTTAGTGCTTATTGCGTGTTGGTAATAAAGATCGCTGGTACAATATTCAAAAAGCTATTCAAAATATCATCAAACTGTTTTTCGAGAAAATTTTGGAGTGTTATTAAAAAGATTTCCAGTGTGTAGCAAATTTTTTTCCGGTGTGCGGCAAAACCTTTTCCACACACTGAGCGGCAAAAACCTTTGCCGCACACCTTTTCCGCATACTGTGCGGAAAAACCTTTGCCGCACACCTCTGCCGCACACTATTTGGGAACATCGATTTTCCACACTAATATCAGTGCGGGAAACACCGATTTTCCGCACACTATTGCGAAATAGTAGTTTTCCTACGAGTTTGAAAAGTCTCTGTTAGCGAACCGAGAGGTTTGCAGCCCGAGCCGAAGGCGAGGGACGTAACGAGGTTCGTAAAGGAGACTTTTCGAACGAGTTCCGGAAAACTGCTTTTTCGCCCGAGGAAGTACCAGCCTCCCAAAACCACCTGAGTGCGGAAAAAAGAATTTTATAATAGTAATCTTATGAATAGAATTACGGGCTCTTATCAAAACGTCGTGCAATAATAATTCTGAGGCACTAAATGAAAAGTAAACATCGCCCTCGCACTCATATCAATGTACGTAACAGCTATATTTTAACCCGTCACTTTTCACCTTCCGAGTCGATATAATTTAAAATATACGCGAAGATACACTAAATTCCAAATTACTTCTGCAGGTTCTTGAGATTATATTTTGAGAGAATAAGTTTTCAAATAGTTTAACCTATAACATTGACTTCTAATGATAGAACTGCAATGCACTGTACCTTCGTACAATTTGAAAATTCAAATTCAATTGTATGCATATGTAAAAGTATTTTACAGAGATAAGTACTTATATTGAGTTCATCAAACTTTAAGACGTTTAAAAATCAGCTCGTGTCTCTGGGTGTTCGAAGATGGATCCCACGGGTGTTTTAAAAGGGTCGTGTGCGCCGGGGTGTTGGGTTTGGGTATTGGGGCACGAGTCTAATGGGTGTTTGTATAAGTAAGTGTGTGCGTGTAATAGGGCGTTAGTTTAGATCATTTCAAAAGATAGAAATATATACATGCTCAAGCACAGGGTCAAATTAATGTCAATGCACCTGACGACAACAAGTTCTTGGTGACAAGCCATGATGCAATTTAAATATTCAGGTGAGGAACATATATTTTATTTAACTATAAATAACACATTAAACTACTGAATACAAAGAGGTACAGGTTTTTTTTTTTTAAATAAAAGTTCATTTATGTTCTTATGGAACAAAAGCCAACACCATAATCTTCCTAACCTCGGTGATTTTTTTTCCTTGTTGACAGATAAAAGGAGTTCTATAAGTGCAGGCTAATGAGTAGCGCTTTTTTTTGGGAGTTCTACCTTCTAGGCCGATATTCCCTCATGCTTAAGTTTAAGAGTTATTTCGCAGTTACTCTTTCTCAAGTTGTACCATATTTCCTTTACTATTTGACCTAAAACATGTTTCTATTAAATTGAAATTTGTCCCATTGTTCTTGGCACATTAAACTTTTTAATTCAAATATTTTTGAAATTATAAGTCTTTTTTTTGTAAAATAAAAAAAAAATATTGTAATACATTGTGACTCACATAAGCATCTTGATCACAGCATAGTTAATTTGGTATAGAGTAAGAACTAGAGGTAAATGGAGGGGTATTCTTGCGGTTGCTTCAGTTATTGCGGAACTCTCGAAAATGCCCGTATTTAAAATGAGATGATGAGTTGCGGTGAGTAAACACTTGAAATCAATAAATTAAGTTGTAGAGTATCTAATTAATTGGGTTTCAGTTTAAAAACTTTACATTTGTGTAACAAAGTATCACGTCTGCAGCAACTAGTGCACACGTAACCTTTTCTTCCTATGATGGTATTATTGCAGATACCCGGTTGATTTAGCATTGAAATTGACCACAATAATACATAAGGGCCCGCAATAATACCAGCATTGACAACTGAGTATTTAAATCTCTCTTTAAATCAATAATCATGACTTTATTTACTTATAAAAGCGGAGTTTAGTAGTTTTTGAGTCCAATTATATTAGAAAAAAAAAAAAATTACAACGATTTGACGAACTGAATTCCTTAAATAAACGTTTAAAGTTAACCACTAAAAAAAAAAAACGCAATAATACCCTTTGCTTCTACCTCGAAGAAACTAAACTTAGAAAATATTTGCGAACAAAATCTTTATTTTTCGACGGATTTGATGCAAAAAAGTTTTAGTTGTTGTACTAAGAGAAGGATTTGTGAGCGCGCGGTGGCTCGGTCGGCTAGGTCGGGGATTGGCACGCGGGAGACCGTGGTTCAGTTCCCGGCCAGTGCGACTTTTTCGGGCAAGTACCTCTGTGTCTTTCACATGTGCTTTTTCACCACGCAATGCTCCTCGAGGAGGGTTTAGGCGACCTTCTCGTAGCATAATTGCCTAATTTCCCCCTACCCCCCTCCCAGTAATGGGGGGCCTCCCATCCCTCTTCCCTTCCTTCTCCAAAGTGCTAAGTGCCCATAGTAGTGCCCTTATTAAAAAGGAGCCGGACGTAGAGCACTATAATATAAAAAAAAAAAAAAAAAAAAAAGAAGGATTTGTTTACTATCAAAGTACAATTATGAAGTTAATTACTAATCAGTCCTTCTCTCAGTGTGCTCGTTTTCGTACAAGAAGAATTCTGATGCTCGCCTGTCGAAAAAGGAAACTCAAAAAACAAGCAACTCAATGTTTGGTTGTCAAGGAAACGAAATTTGATCAAAAGGAAGACGACGTATTTTGGTCTATAGGCTCCGTGGCCTTCTCCTTGTATCAATCACTAAGGTGGAGAAAGATATCAAGGAGATAGTGAAGATGCAAGAAGCAAGGAGTGGAAAAGGAAAGCTCGAAGGAATAACCGGGAGACAAACGGAAAAAGCTCGTCCAAAGAGAGAGGAGCAGGGAAAGCAAGGAGTGAGAAGAGAGGACAGAAAGGAAGACAGTGGCAGCAGGCTAAACAGGACAATATATGTAGGACCAGTGATGGAAGGTATCCTAAAGGGAGTAACAGAGGTATACACGATAGAAGAGAGTGGAAATGAAGTCTGAAGTGGTAGGAAGTGGCTAAGTGCGTGAGGAAAAAGTGGTAAAGCCAGTGGAGCTTAAGGAGGCTTGGGCGTTTGGTGTCGTATCTATTGAGGGGCCCCT
Organism: Copidosoma floridanum; assembly: GCF_036245765.1. Classification (NCBI taxonomy): domain Eukaryota; kingdom Metazoa; phylum Arthropoda; class Insecta; order Hymenoptera; family Encyrtidae; genus Copidosoma; species Copidosoma floridanum. The sequence continues at coordinate 5,851,214 of NW_028321917.1, read as the reverse complement.
GTGGGGTACTTGTCATAAAAATGATTCTTTGTAAAATTTTTTTTATAATCATTTTGATTATACACATGTGTGAACAAAATAGCAATAAAACGCGGAAAAGTCATTCGGAAAATCGATATTAAAAAATTTATTAGTTTTCCCAAGGTACCTTGTGTAAAGATGACGGCCCTGCCACGATAAAGCTTAAATTTTCATGCTTGTATGTTTATGTCGTTTATGAATGTACAGCGCATGCGCACTTACAGTACCTGAACAAAACAATTCTCATGTTCGATGTTTTCCTCGCTATTTTCTCAAAATTTAACGTGTTGATCCTATTCTTTTTTTTAAATAATAGATTCTCTATACTTTCAAGTACATGTACCAATTTAATGTGTGGGCCCACAGCTTTTTATTGCGGTACGGTAGTCTATTAAATTTCGGGTTCCGTAAGGTTGCGTGTTAAAATGACGAATTTTCACAAGCGATTTTCTCGAAAATAAATGTGTTGACCTACCTATTTTGTTTTCCTAAAAAAATCTAGCAAACTTTATCTATATAATCTCTGAATTTCAGACCTAGCCAGCATTTAATTCAAAATCGCCCAAGCCTCCTTAAGTCAGTTATGCAGAGGCTAATGAAAAGAGTGTTGACAAAATTTAGTCAGGATTTAATGGACTTAAAGAAGATTTCGATTATTTTAATAAGTGCCTAAATAAGTGTTATATAAGTTTGGAATTTTGTGATAATGAACAGTAATTAGTCGTAAGTTCTGAATTATTTAATTTTGAATATTTAAGTATATGGAATTTTTACCATTTTTTAATTTTTTGAAGCTTTGAATTTTAAAATTTTTGAACATCTGAATTTTGGAATCGGTGTTAAGACGAGATTCAAGTTAAGTAAAGTAAAAATATATAAAGTAAAGTAAAGTAAAGTAAAGTAAAGTAAAGTAATTGTCATCAAGCGGTAATTGGTGTACGGTAATAGACACGTACGGTAGATCGGGTGCGGTAATAGGATCAGCTGAACGGTAATTAGGAGCACGATTTTTAAATCATTGATTATAAAATTATTTTGGTACGATAGTATGGTAAAAAAAAAATTTTCTTACGTGCAAGGAACCCTAAACAACGATTTTAAACGTTTTAAAATCAATATTTGACAGTAAACAATGATGCAGTAAAATATACAAAAAAAAGTCGGTGCAAAACTATACGGTAATGGATACGTTTACCCTATTATCAGTTCCCGAATTTAAGTTACAACTATTTTGAAATAAATAGCAAGTTTTTCAAAATAAATCAAAAACGAACAAAGTACGCGTCGAGCTTGCAGCCTGGGTCTTGCTGAAAAATTAATGTGCACATAATATATGTGCATGCATATTCGTAAAATTGCAATGAACCGAAAAACTTTTACAGTGATATTGAGTATAGATTAGATATTAGTTTGAATTTAATTTCCTACCAAACATCGATTATTTCTAACCTAATCTAATCAGCGTCACTTAACTCGTAGAGTTGTGGTGTTACTGCTTACAGCAAACTCAGCTTCTAGTATTCACTCATACAGACAACTTTATTTGACGGACAGTTATAAGTGTAATGTTCATGCCAGCAGTCTGGAAAAAGCGAACACTTCGCTGTGCAGAAGATCTGAGACTTTCATTACTTTTCCGGCATAGGTGCGTAATGTACTATTTTAATAAAAACATTTACTTCAAAGGATGTGTGACGTTTTTAATAATATACACTATGTATATCCAAGAGTGTTTTTTTTAACCATAAATATGTGTCTGTATTTTCAACCCATTAAAATGTGCAATTTATTAGCAAAACTTTTTACTCACTTTAATACGCGTTTACAAGTTTAAAAGTATAATTTCTTGATTATGTACTTAAAAAGCAATGTGTTTACTTTAGGAGCGTAAAATAGCAGTTTTCGAACCTAGTGGTGCATGTACCCAGGCAGCGATGAGAAAAAATAAAATTTTCACAAAATACGCTCACTTCAGAGCTTTCGAGCACATAATTATTATGTATACGTATATGTGAGTCTACGAAAAATATCCCGAATATGTCTCCCATTTTTTATAAAATATTTTTTTTGGAGGCACACCCTTAAAATTGGGCCTCTTTACTTGCAATATCATGTACTGAGTCGGAAGAGTCATGAACAAGAGTTTCAGACGATGTGACATCGTTTTCTGTAGTTCACGTCAAAAAATTATGTACCTAGATATAATAGTTAAGCATTCAAATAAAAAAAAGTGTGTCACCTTGACTGAAACTCATATTCACGATTTTCCCCTTATAATATATGACATTACGTGTAAAATAAACCCCGTCTCAAGGGTGTGCCCTACGAAAAAATTTTATCAAAAAATGAGGGACAGATTCGAGGTGTTTTTTTGGATTTAATTATAATGTATCCATACACATATTAGGTTATCAGAACACTCTAAAGTGAGCGCCTGAGTTGTAAAAAGTTGATCTGGCTCCTCTGCTGTTACCAGGGCAAGCACCGGCCCGAAAGATCCGTTGTGCTTTGTCCTGGTTAGATGCGTATCAGGTGTAGTTTCTATTTTCCTACTAAAGGCGCAGTAAACGTCTCAAAAACGCCCTAAGTTGAAAATAATAAACTACGTATTAAAACGTGTAGGCTACACAAATTGAAGAAAGTTTTACAGAATTTACACAAAAGTAAGTTGAAATTACTCACATTACTTGCATCAAAGTATGCTAGTTGTTTCGATAAATTTTGTTACCTGTAAGTAATTTCTTTTGTTTACCTGCTGCGTATGCAGCTAATCAAAACTAATCTTAATTGTATGATAAAGAAATTTTTTTAAATTTAATTCAATGACGCTATTATCTTAGAGGCCGCAATATGAATCATAAATAAATGAAAGATACAATGGAAGTGATTCGATAAATTACTATAATGGATTTTTTTATTTATCACTGTACGTATATGTATGTGTAATATATATAAATACACACGACTACGAGCACATGGAATACCTAATTGTCCTCGCGATATTTCTCTCATCGTCAGAAGTAGACGTTGTATTTCGAATAGCAATACATTTTTTTCGTAATTGTTTTAATTAATGAACCTAACAAGTCGTAGTTTTTTGTTTCTCTATTATAACAATTTTATGAACATTTTATTAAAATTTTCTTTTCGCAATAAAATTTAACAATTAAAAATTTCATAAAAAATAGTGCATATACAATATTTTTACCTTTACAAAGCTTGAGAGACGTAGAAAAAAAACAATTGTAAACTAAAACTTTGGATTCCTTTGAAGTATATGGCAATACTTAGTTTTAAAAAAAGAATTTAATGCAATAATACTTTGAGAGAAAATTTATAATTGAGAGGGGAATGATGCACAATGACAAGAATTTAAATTTTATGTTAACAAAAGTTATGATCATTCGTTTCGTATATGTATTTTATTGCAACATTTGACTTAAAATAAACACGAACAACGAGGCAAAAAAGTTCTTACTAACGTAGTTAACATTCTTTTCTATGTTAAACAGGAAAACATATTATGAAACAAACTGCCCTCATCACCCATTTGCAGCGGAAACATTTTTACGTTCATCATCAATCACGACAATTACGCTCTACCAACCAAAGCGAAGCCGCACGGTTGTACAACTTCCACATCAATTTTTAGTACGAATATGACTGACAGCAACAAGTATTATCTTTGTGACGTGTGCGGAAACATTTATCGATCAAACTCCGCTTTGAAGACGCACCAACGCGTCCACACTGGGGAAAAGCCATACAAATGCAACGTATGCTCGAAAAGCTTCAATCAAAAGTGCAACCTCACCATTCACGAGGGGATCCACAATAGTCAAAAGTCCTACGGCTGCAAAGTTTGCCAACGAGCCTTCGGACAAAAGGCCCACCTTACGCGACACGGACGCATCCACTCTGGCGAAAAGCCCTTCGGTTGCAAAGTATGTCCAAGTTCCTTCAGTAGTAAGAACGGTCTTGTATTCCACGAGAGGATTCATACAGGCGAGATGCCTTACGAGTGCAGCCTTTGTGAGCAAAGATTCAGAGACAGTAGCGGTTTGACCAGACACAAGCGGTGGCACACGAGTGGGAATCTTAAGCCCCACCGATGTTCGATGTGTACTAGAGCTTACGATCACAAAGTCAGCCTGATACTGCACGAGCGCACCCACGCTAGCCCACACCAGCCGTGCAAGTCCTACGTCTGCGAGGTGTGTTCGAAGGTTTTCACGAACAATAGCCACCTCACGCGGCACGCGCGCATCCACACGGGCAATAAGCCGTACAGTTGCGGCGAGTGCTTGCAAACCTTCGCCGAGAGGGACAATTTCACAAGGCACCTTGGTTGCGTGCACGCCCATCACTGCTCCGAGTGCTTGCTCACTTTTGTTAAAAATGGGCAACTTACGAATCATATGCGCGATCAGCATTCTATTTTGGTCCGAACAACAAAACATCAGTACTAAAATAAATGGCATTGTATATAGTTCGGACGAAAAGTAAGAATGATTGCTTGGGACGATTTTCGAGAGCCATTGTTTTGTCATTTGCGGTTGATTTTAAAATAAGCAGAAATTTCTAACAAAAAAAACCATCTCTTGTATTTTACAACTATTTTATAAGTACTCTACTATTATTTCATACAAAATTTCTAATATTGCCTTAAAGTTGAAGTGCCCATGAAAATTAATAAATCAAAATAACTTTTGTAATCAGACTTGTGTTGTTGAAAACGCTCATTAAAAATTGAAATTTCATCCTAAAAAGGGCTTTTTAAACCTACATGAGCATACGTATTGTGCATACAAAATTTTAACTTATTATTCAACTTTTAGTTATAGTCTACACAATTTTTTAAATGGTATGATTGACGTATTATGTTGAAAGTATCTGTTTATTTACACGCTTGATGATATTGTGTATATTATTTGGTTTATACAAATATTTTCGCTCAGCAAAAACTAAAGATGCAGAAATTAAGTCAGTAAAAAAAAATCGTATGTATAACTATTTTACTATAAAAAGTACATATAGTTTATCATTCCTTTAGTAATAAGCAAATCATTTTTTAAATTAAATTTTGATGACATTCATCAGCGTACTTGTTTAGCACGTTTTTTTCATTCCATTGTCACGTACGATAGCATGATGTTTATCAGTGTAGTAACGACGAAAATCATCATTTCATTATAAAATATATAAACATTTTTGTCAAACGAATATAAGATTTGATATATCATGCATAATAGTTTTGTATCAGATATCTACTTATTTAATATCAAATAATAATTTGTAAAGATAACATGTGGAATGAAAGCGATGTACAATAAAATAATCAAATCTTTCCTGTCCTAAGATGTCTTTTTTATTTTTACTTAACAAAAAAAAATTGGTTATGTTGAAGCTGAACACAATGATGAATATCACATGTTGAATCAGCCGAACGTTTTATATTTTTTGTTATGTTGATCTGGCGCTATCTGCAACTAAATTATGTTATATGTTAAGGCCCACAATATCTGAACTTTTATAATAAAAGAAAAATATACTATCATATCAAAATGTTCTTCTTTTTAGCTTTCTAAAGTAAAAAGATTTATGTGGGAAAAAAAAATCAAGCTTTCTTAACAACATATGTTGAATTATTTTTTACTATTGATAAAAAATACATTGTCTTTTAAAAAAATATTTGTGGGTATGTGTGGGTGTGAGTGTCATCAGTCATATTTCAAGAATTAGTCGATTGATTTCAATAATCTAGACCTTAAACATTATTTTTTCTCTTGTGCATATTTAGTAGTTTGGAAAGAAAATTATTAATCCACACCTTATTTAGGTGATTACTACGGTTTTTTGAATTTTAAGAAACTTGTTTTACGTATTGAGTCATGCTCATACCTTATTCTGATTTCTGTTGTTTTTTTATTAAAAAAATACATAATATATTTAACAATAATACATTTTTTCTTTATCTATTTTATTTATAAAGTAAACAGATTTCTATTTTCCAAGGCTTAAACTTTTTTTTCTCATTCGTGTGACAGTTTGGTAAAAAATTTAAGGTTTCATATCTAATAAGGTTATTACTATTTTGCGATGCACAAAAACAGTGTATTTTTTATAATTTGAGTAAATACATCGAAAACATTGTAATTTTATATCTAAAAAGATTCGTTTTCGTAGAGCATAATTTTTTTCTGTTTTGAATTATTTATATACGTTATATTGTTCCTTTTTTATAAATATCATATAAAAATTAGTCATACCTTAGGATGCCGCGGATGAATTTTAATTATTGATGGCCAGAGATGGGCACTACTCTGCTCTGAAGTCCCCGTTCGCTGTGTAAATTACTCCCAGAGACCTCTAATGGTCCCAAACGGGGTGAGGGTGAGCTCTAGGAAAAATCATGTAGCTCTGTATATGAAGTAGGGAAAACTTGCATAACTCATTTCGCTAAAATCCTAACGTCAACAAAAATTCCTGCAGGACTTTAAGTTGATATGTAATGTACTTGCTCAGTAGACAATAAAGAAAATGCAGCGTGTAATTTTATTTATTTTACTACATCATAATGTATCGTAATCACTCATAAAATTACTATTATTACAAATACTTTTATCAAATACAGGGGCTGCGCACTCTTGAAGTCATCATTCAATGACTTAATAAGTCTTTCAAAGACTTCAAATGTTTTATCAGGACTTCAAGAGTGCATATAGCTTAAAGTCATCAAAGAAGACTTCAAATCATTAAAAAAGACTTCATAAGTCTCAAAAAGATTTCGATCGTTTTATCAGAACTGAAAGAGTGCCTATAGCTTGAAGCGCAGCCCCTTGCAGTTATATAGATTTCTTATATCTCGTTCTACAACTTGTACGCATGTAATAAGTCATAATAATGCTAAATTTAAGATCCATAGGCAAAAAAGTTAATCGTACATAGAACTCAGGCTTCAGTTTTCCAAGAGCTAACAATATTTTAGCCACCATAGGCACTTGATCGATTTTCTTATCCCCTCCAAATCAATCTGCATTAGAATTCGCATGCGAAAGGGACGTTCCGTCGTAGACGGCTAAGTCAAGCACCAGCTCCTGCAAATTTCACCAAATTTCATCACGATAGCTTCAGTGGAAGTGGTTGAAATATTGATTACAAAATTTGTGCACATAAATATGTATCAATACATATTTATGAAGTTCAATAAAAGCTTTTGAGCGTATAAAAATATCGAGCGTTAAACCTTTGAAGAAACAACTTTTTCTTTATGCAGATCAAGATTCAATTACACTTAATTTAGACTATTATTGAGATAAGAGATTCTTGATGAAATAGAGATGCTTTTTTTTATTGATACTAATGTAATTTAAAGTGTATCTACATTCATAATGAGCACCATACTTTCGTAGCTGCAGAAAGTTAGCGAATATCATGAAATTGAGGTAGTAGAAGACATTACCCAAAATGTCACGGCTTTTTGATGTATTAATATAAGTTGCTCCATATTTCTTATTTGGTCGATATTACTCACTACTTCTTCTGGATTCTAGTGATAAGTATACGGTGTAAGCTGCGTTGATTCTTACTTGGAGTAGTTATACATTACTCATTTAGGAAGTCAAAAGTGTTTTACCTTTTTCTCTGTAGTTTGTGTACTTATTGTTTTTACCATTCCTCAGGCCAAGATGTGGAAGCGTTTTTCGTGTGGAAAAAAAAAAATTACTTCTTTAAAACTACGATGAAAAATTAATTGTATTTTACCAATAGTAACAGTACAATAGTAAACTAAGATAGTTATGTAAACACTTTTTATCCATGTCAGGTTATAAAATAACTTTATTTAATGTACACTCAAGTAGCATTACAATGTCGTAAAGTAATATTCCAAAATAAAATTTGGAACAAATGAAAAGTCACTAAAGTGTACATCAAATTTAGGAAGTTAATTGATATTTTTTTCTTACATTAGTTTAATGCTCGTAAGCTTGAGAGTCACGAGAAAAGAAAAACTACTTTGCGAGCAGTAGTTAGGCTTTTGAAAAAATAGCTGAAAAATTCTACAGCAACGTTGATTTGATATCTTTTCGTTTGATTTTCAAGTTGGTTTTTAATTTAGAAAGGCACAATTTTGTTGTTAATATTCAATCTACCTGATAATATTATACATAGCAGTGGCTTATTTTTTTAAAATTGTTACTCACGTTGGTATTTTAATGAATATGACATGTGATTTCTTTGCTTTTTGGTTAAGTCTCGCTCCTACAACAATATATCATGAAAAAAAAAATTTTTCTAAATTGATATTCCTCTTCGGTCGTTCCTCAATCAACAAATAAGCTTGGATGTCTTTTTACATTCAAGTGTTATACTTTTTGTATGCTATTTTTAAAAATCCCAAAATTTTTCACTGTATGTCAGTTACCAGTGGAGATGAAAAGATTGTTTATCCAAAAAGCAGCCGTACCCAAAAAATTTAAATTTAAGGAGTAATTTTACTTGAGAATAAGCCATTTATTATTATTATTATTATTCTTATTATTATTGTTGTTATTATTATTATTATTATTATTATTATTATTACTATCATCATCATTATTATTTCTGGTACTTCTGTAATTCAATTTTAAATTTTTTATTGGATACAAAACATCTTGACATATTCTCCAACGTGTTAAACTTTAAATTTTACATTGCTTAATTGTATCATAAAAATTTACTCTTGGCAAATGGTGCATACATTTTTGTTTTCAATAAAATTATTAAACAACAAATAAGGTTATTCAATGATATTGTACCACATGTTAAATGCTTGCAACTATTATAAACAATTTTATTTTACAATAATTCATGTAACAATTATGCATTATTTGATAAACGATATTGATTTAATAAATGCTAAATACTTATTGCTTAAATATAAATCTTCTACGTTAAAATCTCTATATACGCTCAATCGAAACAGTCAATTAACATTTTATTTTACATAAATAATTTTTTCGTCTACAAGTTTGTCAAAGAGGCACTTTAAAATATAATTACATACAAAATAATTGTTGTTCGCTTAGCAAATCAAAATCAACAGAGCGAATTGCAAACTTTCTTCGATACTTCGATACATCATATTTCTACGAATGACGTAATTATGAGAAAAACGATACAATACTTTTTTAATCTTAAGGTCAATAATATTTCACGTATTTTAAAAAATACCAATAAAAATGATAAATAAATTATACATATTTATATAATATATATAAAAATATACAAATATAGTACTATACTGAAAATGAAGTGATGTGCGGGCGTTTGTGAAGGTATTTAAGTTACGCGCGTGTGTCCGTGTATGCAAGATAAAAAATTGAAAATTGAAAATTGAAAAATGAAGAAAACGGAGACTAGAATCTAAAGAGTTCTTGAGAGGGCTTTCGCAAATCGCCAGCAGTCGTTGAGGCGGTTTTTTCTACAACTTTTTTTTCATCATGTCGATTCTATATGCTATACCGAAGCAGGCACAGATGGCAGTATGTTTCTTTGTCTTCGTTGTTGATTTGGCCTTGTTTTTAGTACGGTGCTGTTTTCAATGGCGTCTGGTACCTATGGAAGAGCAAACGAACGTTTCAATCAGTACAAGTGATGAAAAATTTAAAAGAAATGACATTTTCTTGATGCGACTACATAAAAAACAATATTCAACATGTCTGTTAAAAGTCAAGGGAGAAAAATATTTTTCATTTAAATTTTATAAATCATTCCATAAGTTCGAGGAACTCGAACTGATCCAAAAATTATGTTACTCATGTTTGTTGATTTTTTTTTCTGCTTCATCAATACAATCTCAGTAATGACTGATGTATTCCATTTAACAATGTATTGGCAAGATCTTAACTTAACAAAGAAAATCCTTTCATTAGCAACATAATGCTACAATATATTTATAATGTAAATTTCCAATGCCTTTTAAAACAATAGGCTCCTCATGACTTGGATTTATTCGCAGATTTTCCTTGTTCTCATGAAGGGAACATATTTAACGCAACAGATATTTAAAATACCCGTCATTAGATATCAAAGCTCTATGTCATCACTACCAAATACTGATTTTAATACAGTAAGAGCAGTATTTGATAATTTTATCACTATTTCGTCAACTATTCATTTAATTATAAACAATGAATTAAATAAGAGAAATTACCTATGCCTTCTAGCGAGTTCAAGTTCAATCGATCCCTCGCGAACGGACTTGAACAATTCGATGACCTCCTGGTGCGTGCAGCCCATAAGTGCTTTTCCATTAAAACTCAATATCTCGTCACCTGAAATTAAAAAAAAAAGGAATAATCTCTAAGTAAGATTCGTGAACGTCGGATTGACAACTTGTCAATCCGTCGTCGGGCATCGAAAGATGGGAAGGAAACCAAGTAGGTCATCGTCTATTAAAGAAAGCCGGGCCGGTAAAAAGTCGCTGCTCTCCGCCGCAGCGATGGGATATAGTTCCGGCCAGATTTGGGAATTCTCTAGGACCCAACCTCTCTGACGTGGGAAATCACTAGATCAAAAAAAAATTAGTACCAAAGGTGACGCGCGAGATTCAAATAAGGTCCAATAACACAAGCATCCATCACCTGATGACCCGGGGCGCTCACTGGCCACTCTTTTAAATAAATAATTATTGATAACACCAGCGCCTATCACCTTTTGACCCGGGGCGCTTACTGGCAACTCTGTTAAATAAATTATTATTAGTAAATAACACAAGCGCCTATCACCTGATGACTCGGGGCGCTTACTGGCCACTCTTTTAAATAAATAATTATTAATAAATAACACAAGCGCCTATCACCTATTGACCCAGGGCGCCTACTAGCCACTCTTTTAAATAAATAATTATTAATAACACCAGCGCCTATCACCTGATGACCCGGGGCGCTTACTGGCCACTCTTTTAAATAAATAATTATTAATAACACAAGCGCTTATCACCTGAATACCCGGGGCGCTTACTGGCCACTCTGTTAAATAATCAATTAATAATAACACAAGCGCCTATCACCTAATGACCCGGGGCGCTCACTGGCCACTCTTTTAAATAAATAATTATTAATAACACCAGCGCCTATCACCTGATGACCCGGGGCGCTCACTGGCCACTCTTTTAAATAAATAATTATTAATAACACCAGCGCCTATCACCTGATGACCCGGGGCGCTTACTGGCCACTCTTTTAAATAAATAATTATTAATAACACAAGCGCCTATCAACTGATGACCCGGGGCGCTCACTGGCCACTCTTTTAAATAAATAATTATTAATAACACAAGCGCCTATCACCTAATGACCCGGGGCGCTTACTGGCCACTCTGTTAAATAAATAATTATTAATAAATAACACAAGCGCCTATCACCTGATGACCCAGGGCGCTTCCTGGCAAAACTGTTAAATAAATAATTATTAATAAATAACACAAGCGCCTATCACCGTATTACCTGGGGCGCTAATTGCAAATCTAGTAAATAAATAATTATTCATAAGTATGTCAAGCACCTTCTTCCTGAGGATCCAGGACACTTGTTTGCAACACTATTAAATGATAAAAAGTTGATCGATAACACATTAATTATATCACAATTTTGATTGCCTATCTAGTACGACAAAGATATTTTTAATTGGCGCTCTTGTAATTACTTGATAATTTATTATTCAATAGTAGCTAGTAAGCGCCCCGGGTCATTAGGTGATAGGCGCTTGTGTTATTATTAATTGATTATTTAACAGAGTGGCCAGTAAGCGCCCCGGGTATTTAGGTGATAAGCGCTTGTGTTATTAATAATTATTTATTTAAAAGAGTGGCCAGTAAGCGCCTCGGGTTATTAGGTGATAGGCGCTTGTGTTATTAATAATTATTTATTTAAAAGAGTGGCTAGTAAGCGCCGTGGGTCATCAGGTGACAGGCGCTTGTGTTATTTACTAATAATAATTTATTTAACAGAGTTGCCAGTAAGCGCCCCGGGTCAAAAGGTGATAGGTGCTTGTGTTATCAATAATTATTTATTTAACAGAGTGGCCAGTAAGCGCCCCGGGTCATCAGGTGATAGGCGCTTGTGTTATTTACTAATAGTAATTTATTTAACAGAGTTGCCAGTAAGCGCCCCGGGTCATTGGGTGATGGGCGCTGGTGTTATTAATAATTATTTATTTAAAAGAGTGGCTAGTAGGCGCCCTGGGTCAATAGGTGATAGGCGCTTGTGTTATTTATTAATAATTATTTATTTAAAAAAGTGGCCAGTAAGCGCCCCGGGTCATCAGGTGATAGGCGCTTGTGTTATTTATTAATAATTGTTTATTTAAAAGAGTGGCCAGTAAGTGCCCCGGGTCAAAAGGTGATAGGCGCTGGTGTTATTAATAATTATTTATTTAAAAGAGTGGCCAGTGAGCGCCCCGGGTCATCAGGTGATGGATGCTTGTGTTATTGGACCTTATTTGAATCTCGCGCGTCACCTTCGGTACTAATTTTTTTTTGATCTAGTGATTTCCCACGTCAGAGAGGTTGGGTCCTAGAGAATTCCCAAATCTGGCCGGAACTATATCCCATCGCTGCTCCGCCGGCGCATTCTAATAATAGAAATCGCCGTTGAAGAAGTGCGCGCGCGCATTCAAAGTTTTTTCGTGTCACCGCACTGTGTGCCGGTAAGTACAGGTATAGTCGACCCGTCAACCTAAATTTCACCGTATTTTACTCAACGCACGTTTTTAACCCACAAAGTGACGGGACTCTTTTTTCCCTTCTGGCATTGTTTACATAAACACAGATGCATATACTCGTGTACAATTGTGTAATTAGCGGTCGAGTGTCAATGAGATTAGCTACGCGCGGATTTGCAGTTTATTTACTGCAGATTTTATTGCATTCGGCTGTATCTGCAGATATATTTGGTTTGGCATTTTTTTTCATCCCACGTGTTTTACGGCTTAGAAAGTATTTACTTGGTGATGAGTTTTCTAAAGCCTTACACCAATGGGACTTTGTTGTATTCGAAAGCTATTATTTTGTAGGATTTTGCTGTGATGATGGCCTCAAACAGAAGCACGAGTACATCTTCAGTTTTGCTTACACCCACCTATTTTCGTAACCCATAAGAAAACTCATGCGAACATCCCTATGACGTTATTGGCACACCAAAGTGTACCCGAGACTCTTTGTAGAAACAATTTGAATTAGATGGTATAACCTACAACGATGTGATTTTCTCACTTGTCAACTACTTTACATTAGAAAAAGCTAGGTTAGGTCAACATCGCGTTATGTTACTTTGATTTGCCAATATATGATTAAATCTCAGTAATCAATCACTTGGTGGGGAAAAATCAATTCCAACTCGACAAGCAGATCGGATCAAACTAAGTTGTCACCTCGGGTAAATCAGCGTAAACCGAGCGAAGAAGATTTAAAAACGCTCAAGATAAATCTAACCTGTACCACCGTTATTGGGTTGGAAAAGTGGCAGAAAAAAAAAAAACACTCTGGACAAGTCACGTGCCGGCTGCAGGCAAATGAGCATCCCAAGCTAAACAGCGCGCGCCTGCAATAGCCGCAACCAAATCGACAGCAGAGTGTGCCAGAAAATACCGTTAGGGGCAAAACACAGGCGTCAAACCATTGAAAAAAAAGTGCGGTGCGTATCATCTTCGAGCAATCGGAGTCAAATGTAGCGAGATGTAAAAAAAAGAAAGTTGTATGACTTATGAACGTGAGATCCACGTATCGATGAATCGCCGTATCAAGTGGCTAGACGAGATTCGCTTGATGTTTCACGCATGTGGCCTGTCTAACCGATCTAGTTGCGTTTGCGCGCAACGACCGCAAAATTTTCTCCTATCCAGGTGTCGCGGTGAGCGAAATTTTTCCTTTATTTTTCTCTCTTTCGACATTTTCTGGGAAACCGCGAGTTAGGATGCGGCACACACGATCGAACAGATAGAGACTTTTTTCGAAAAAATAAATATCATTCGATACGCAGATCGTGTATATCTGAAGCGTGTATACGTGGATTAGCTACACTTTTTATCGTCAGGGGTTGATGTTATTATAATATCCCTACGAAAAAAATAGACAAGCGAGCGGAGAAGACAGGATTAGTGCTTTTTATGGTATGGACACTTCAAGGTGCACGAGATTTTTTCTTTTAAGCAAAAAATCTCCCGAAAAGATATGCGAGCAAATAAATTGGTTTCCTTAACGGTACGTTTACGATTCAACGGAAAATCCCTAGTCCAACGATACCAGCACCAACTTGACTAAACTAAAACGAAACTCGGTTCATTCGAATGTTAACCCAGCGCCCAACTTCAAAAGAAGCCGAGAGATTCGGCAACATATACCCGGTATACGCGAGGATGATGAGAATTGATAACGGCGCCACGGCACCCGTGTCTACGTGCTTACATCCTATACGTGTACTCACAGGTGCACCCCGTGCTCATTTGAAAACTCTACGGGGTACTTGTGAGTCTCGATCGAGAATTCAGGAGTCGTATAAGTACGCGCAGAGAAGGATATTACAAATTCGACACATGTCGGAATACACGTGCATGTACATATATATATATATATATACACTATCTATAAGTACCACGTCTATATCTGTGTAGTATGGGCATGGTATGCGCGTCCTGAGCTGTATGGGGTGTACAATGCCAAATGAATTCTCGACACGCCGGCAACAGCCCAAGTGGGTGGACGTGCTCTCGTAAAGTACTGAAATTTTAAGTATTCGCGCCAACGACGTCGCCTTAAAATTACAATGGGTGTTGTAGTGTTTCTGTTTTTTGTTCATTTGGGCATTTTTTGTCAAGTGACACCCAGCAAGGGTATACTTATTTGCCGATTTTAATTTGACTCTTTCACGGCTTGTTTGGGGATCAAAATTTCATTCAATACAAGTTACTTTTGTGTACGTTATTATTATTTTATTTTTTTTGTCCAACAGTCTCAAGTTTGTCGCTACTGCAAATTAATGTTCAAGCTGTCTACGTAAATTGCTACAAACTATTTACGCCCCCGGTTCTTCTAGCGCGAGACTGAGACTCGCTTGTAAAATAGTATTCCAGGACTCGCTCGATACGCATTGCTTTTTCCACCTTTTGCATATTATTTTTGTAATCGATAATACCTACATTAAGTGCTAGTGCTTTTAAATTGTGCTTTTTACATTGCAACGGCTACAGACTTCAAAATTTTGAAAAAAATTCTAAAGTCATTTCGTGACTTTGCAAGACTTTTAGTCATTGGGAGACATTTAAGTCATGCAATGACTTTTTAATGACTTTTTAAAATCTTTTTGTGATCCCGAATAACTTGACAAAGGAATAATAATAAATAAATAAATATTCAAGGTGTTACCAGTGAGGTTAAAAATAGTAATGTGAAGTAAAATTGGCATCCCCACGTGCCATAAGGAAACGCTCCTTTGCTCTTCCGTGATTGTATATCTATCCGCTTGACCGCTCCCCCGTTTATTCGAAGCGTTGGAAAAAAAAAGATTCGTTACGCCACAACCCACCGATATCGGGTTCTCTGGATTGCACGCCTCAGAAACGATCGGTCTACTTTTCCATTGTCAAAGGAGCGATAAGAGGACACAGAATGAAATTCAATTATCGGTAACGTACCTTGAAACAGAGCCTCGGAAACGTCAGCCTGGCCCCCGGGGAAGACCCTCTTGACGAAGATGCCCATCTCGCCGCGTGGGGTATCCCTGCCTCCCACGACGCTGAAACCCAAGCTCGGCTTCCCTAAGCCCTTGACGAACCTCGCCGTGTGCCTCGTCGTGTACTGGTACTGCTGCTGCTGGTGTTGGAGACTACCATCGCCGGGCACCGCGATCACCGTGTCCAGGGCGAGAAAGTCGGGTCGCTTGGTCTGGCCTTTCGCGGGATCGGCGATCGGTTGTTGGGTGGGTTTCGGGGGTTCCGAGTCGGTGAGATTTCGCTCGAGGTAGTCGTCCAGCGCTGGCGCGACTTCCGCGCTGTCGAGGTAGATCTGCGGTACCGTTTCCTCGTACGCGCTTTTCAGACGGATTCTCATGCCCTCGCAGGAGCGCAGAAACTCCTGGACCTCCTCGAGGCTGCTGAGGGTGCGCAGGTCCTTGCCCTCGACTTCGACGATCTCGTCGCCTAGCCTGAGCCTGCCGTCCCTTTTTTTCGCAAGGGAAAAGAAAATTGAGGGATTATTCCCCCCTTTTTTTTTTTGTTCTTTCTTCGTACAATACAAGCTCGGATTTAATTGTATGTCCATCTACGTGGGTGATATTCGTGTAACTTTTTTTTTACTCAAGTTGTGTACATCTAACTTCGCGATTGTCCAAAAAGTTGTTTTTTGTTTTAATTTTGCTCGAATCGAGTTTTATAGAGCATTGAAAATCTCATAGATTTTGAACGATTAAAGGTCAATCTATCGTCGCACTGTCAATCCAAGTGTTAAAGTACACGTTTAAAGTTTGTAGTGAACATTATTGTTTTTTATAAAATACATTACAGCTGTGTTGATGAGAATTTGAAGAACAAACAAATCTATGGTGTACCAAGTGATTAATTAACATATTTACAAGTGCGTAAAGTTAGTGACAGAAATATTTTACTCTCTACTAACTTCTATTATCAATCTTTAAAGAAAAAAAATTATTTAGTTCAACGAGTTTGGCGAAATAGTTGAAGAAGCATCGATTTAGTTGTTTTTAAAATGTTAATCAAGACTACTGTAATCCGTTTTGTAAAAATAGAACAATCTTCGACATGACATGTACGAATCATAAACAGTGTGAACTCTGATTATACTGGTACCAATAACCTGGCCAATGTAATTTTTCAAACCCACGCAAAAATGGCATTAAACCCAAGCGGACAATTTTTTTGTAATTAAGTAATTAATAATAATATTTTACAAAGTCCAGATTTGAGACTATAATTAAGTTTAATGAGTGTTGTTATTAGTAATTATTTTTTATTATTTCTTTTTTTTCGTCATGAATATCACTATAGAAACATCGAAAAAAGTAGCAACTAGAAACAACTTTTATGATTAATAATCACTTTTAAATACTTGACTTTTAAGATTTGTCAAATACTAATAGCTCTTAATAATTGTTAGTAATAGATTATTTTTATTGTTATATACTTCATATCGGATGGGAAAAAAAAAATAATAATAATAATAAAAAATAACAATTTTTTCGGGCATGGTTGTACCGTTTGATTTCACGAACAAAAAAAATAATAACCAATAATAGGTATCAAAAAGTTTTAATAATAACTGGTAACAAACAATTGT
The DNA here is from genome assembly GCF_036245765.1 of Copidosoma floridanum. Taxonomy (NCBI): domain Eukaryota; kingdom Metazoa; phylum Arthropoda; class Insecta; order Hymenoptera; family Encyrtidae; genus Copidosoma; species Copidosoma floridanum. The sequence goes on along the minus strand of NW_028321917.1, from coordinate 5,833,864 downwards.
AAATAGTAAGCCTTAGTACTTGTCTCAAATCTAGACATTAAAAACTCTTACTATGTCATTATATTAACTTCTGATTTTAAAAAATAATTATTACCAACTTTTTAAACAAAATCATTTCCGCTTGGGAAGTTAGCGTGAAAAACAGAAACAGGTTCTCAAAGTGAAATAGTTGAAAACAAGCCACTCACCTGTGCGCGATACCGTCACTCTCCAGCTGAACGACGACGTAACGCAGCTCACCGAGCCGCTGTTGCGCCAACCTGATGCCCAAGCCTTCGTGCGGCTCGACCCTGTTGAGCTGTATCAGCCGGCACCGGCGCACCCGCTTGGCCGGCCGGATAATGTCGGTGAGGAACCTCGTTTTGTCCTGCTGCAGCCTGACCCTGTGCGCGGTCGTCTGGATCGCGAGCGTGTCCGTCACCTTCGCCAAATCGGAGGACGAAGAGGAGGAGATGGAGGACGACGAGGGCGAGATGGACGGCGAGCTCGATGAGTTGCTCTGGTGGATGCTGGGCAGCAGCCGCCCCGACGAGCTCTGGTGCCACCTGAGGGCGTCGGCGATACTGCAACCGTCCGAAGTCCGCTCCTCCATCAGATACGAATGCTTGACACCGTCGGTGGTCTGCAACTCCTTGGGCTCCCGCAGCGCCTCCTGGTGGTGGTGGTGGTTGTACTCGCTGGGCGTCGAGCTGCGCATCGGCTTGATCTCGATTTCCGAGTCGACGACGCTACTCGTGTCGGAGCTGTCGGTGCACTTGAGGCTCTCCGAGGCCGCGGACTCGCCTCGCGGGCCGTCGCTGTCGTACCCCGACTCGTTAGAGCTGACGTAGTGCGAGGACAAGCGCTGCTCGGCGTTGCTCGGCACCGAATTCCTTCGCTGGTGGTTGCTCCTGAGCATCGACGAGCCCGTCGACTCGTAGCTCAGATCTAAGTTCACCGACGTCGTTGACTCGGCCACCACCGTGGCTGCCACCACCGCTGTACCTCGCAGCTCCGTCATACTGTCCGGCTGTTGGTAAGGCAGGGACACCGAGTTCCTGTGGTAGCCGTCCTCGAGGATCTGCAGGCTGGTGCTGCTACTGCTAAAGTACCTGCTGTCTTTGGGCTCGTAGCGTTGGGCAAACTCGTGGTCCCTCGCGTACTCGTCGTTCGAGTACGAGTTCCTGGCCGACCTTGAGCCCACGTGATCCTGGAGCCCGTACCGCAGCGAGTAGTCCCTGCTCCCGTAGCCGTTCCTCTTGGACGTCCGCCGTCTATCCAGGGTCGTCGTCCCCTCGAACGTCTCCTCGATCTTCATTGCCGGGAAGTGCTCCTCCGAGGCCGTCTTGAACAATCGGTGGTCGTCCTGTTTGTTGGTTGGGCCGCAACCACCGCCGCTGCCGTTGCTGTTCCTCTCCTCTGGGAGGACCGAGAGCCTGGACCTTAGGAAGGCGTACGGGAAGCTGTTTTTCTTGGCCTCCTTGAAGTCGCAGCTACTCGACTTCCTCATAAAGTCCGTCCTGACAGCCCCACCATTACCACCGGGTTCCGCGTAGTCGTACGGTGCAAAGGTCCGGACACCGGTGGCACTGGGGGTCCTTGGCTGCTCCTCGAAGACGTCCTCATCTTCCACTGGGTGCCGGCCACTGAGGTTGTCGCACGAGACCGTCTTCTTGCCGTGCTCGCTCCTGGCTCCCAGCATCCGCAGGTCTATACCCTCGGACGGGTCGTCACCCTTGACATACGTAGGACTGGTGTTGAGCTGGCTGGTGCTGCAGCTCCTGAAGAGGTTCTCCTTGTCGGAGCCGCGCTCGTGCAGGAGCTTGTCCTCGAGGTTCGTCTGCGAGGAGCGCCTGCCCTTGCTCGATGACGACGACGACGACGAGTTGAGCATCCCTGTCGAGCCCATGCGGATGAAGAAGGACTTGAAGGGTGAGGGCGACCTCGTGCTCGTGGCGCTGCTGTTTTGGAAGAACCTCCGCTCGAAGGCCGTGGGCTTCTTGTCCGAGGTGCCGTTGGGTGTTGAGGGCTTGTTGCTGTCATCGCGGTTGTTGGCTTCGGGGGTTTTGGAGCAGCTGTCCGGGCGCTCGGGGATCGTACCGATAGCCTCCCGTGAGCTGGACCGACGGAACGAGTCGATCTTTTTGCTCATCCGCCGCAGTCCCCAGACTCCCAGGCCTGCGAAGCACACCAGGCGCATTTAGTTAGACTACAACGATTTATCTGGTGGTTTTTTCTTTTTTTTTTTTTTTTTTTTGTGTTTATCCTTACTCGTATACTCATTGAGAGAGAGGGAGATTATCAAACTAATTTGTAGGACTAATCTAAACGTGAGACTATATCTTTTTCGATCGACTTTATACTGGGACATTGTAATTCCAACAATCTTTTTTTAGCTATTCACGATTCTTGGAGCTGTGGTTCAAAAGGACAATGAAAGAACGCAACAAACATTCGGTTTACTTGCTTGACGTCTACACCTGAGTTAACGTACTGCAATTGGGCTAGATACTAAGTTTCATAACGAACAAAGGGGGATGGCTAATAATCTAAATCAATTCTATCTTAAATGGACATTTTTAGTACATCTATATATGAACACGATTCTTTTCTCACAAAGCACGAATACGTAGAACAATCGCCCTTTTAAACCTCCCTTAAGACTACACTGAGAGAACAAAATAAGTAAAAATTGCTGTCCTAGATTGGTAATCCGATGTCATTCTGATTTCTGGGGACTTTCTACTTTCGCCAACCTAACATTCACTATTCTGGGCAGTAAATTTTATTGTGCAAACAGTTAATAAACAGCTTCTACACAGTAATTTTTATTATTTTTTCTCTCTGTGGAGGGTGGTGGTTTGTTACGAATAAAATCGAATTATTGTATTTTTAAAAATAACATATCATTTGAATTACACATTCCAAGTGTCGATAGTTGTAACTATCGTTTTCTTATAAAGTTGCACTACAGTAGTGTTGATAAATGTCTCAATAAAAAACTGTATCGTCCATTCTATTGATCTGAAGAATTTGTTGTCTTCAACGATTTATATAAAAAGGCTGTAGAGAGTAAAACATTTCCACTCGTAAACCCGTTAAATCTGTGACGGCCAAGTTTTGCATTCTACAGCCCGACTATGAAAGTCGAGATCAACATTGATTATTTTAGTTAAAAAGTGCTTAGTTTGGTAAAGCTACATTAAATAGTTGGTGCACCAACTATTTTAGTGACTGTTGCAATTCTTACTAACAATATTGCCATGCATTTTACAAATAAAAGAAATTTCTAAGAGTAACTGTATCACCGTCGTATTGAAATAAAAGGTTCGACAGCTGAGTACATCCGGATGAACTTGAAAAAAAACGAGTGTCATGTGCACCCCCCTCTTTCCGTAGTATGGAATACAGTTTCGTAGCAAATTACTTTGAAACAAGTTACAATTCAGATATAAATATAGGCATAAGATAAATTTGAGAAAAATATCATATTTGGTAACATCTGAAAATGTCAAACCGGTACGTAAAGGAGTAAGATTGCGTCCAATATTGGTATACATACTTATAAAAATATTTATGGCACTCGCGTGGCTGAGCGTAATCACAAAAGCTGAGATGCTTCGGTAATGGTGTCAGTAGTCACTAAAGTAAGTACACTGTTGCCATACGACAGAGACGACGCTCTCTTGTTGCTATTTTTTTTTTTTTAATTTTTTTTTTTCTTTCACTGCACGCACGTCCCCTTATACATACTCGTCTCTCGTTCGGCCAAAGAAACGTACCGCCGATAGGTAAGGCTTTCAATGACGCGTGACTATGTGGGTCACTCGAACTCGCCGACGCGATGATAATTATTATAAGCTTATTTTCTTCTATCCCCCGTCGCAGCATCGCCGGGTTGCCACTGTACGTCTTACCACGGCTGCAGCTCGCGCGGCGATCTTGGATCCCCATTTAGGGCAAAAAAAGACCATAGCATTGGAAAAATACGCAATTACTTGTACACGTGGTAAAAAAAGTGTACAACGCATTCTCGAAGGTCGCATAATACGCGGCTCTTGCAACACCGACCCTCTTGGGATTATTAAAAGTTTTCACGCCAAACAAAAATAAAAAAAAAAACAAAAAAAAGGCCCGATGAGCGATGTAATCGCAACGAGCATTTTTTTCATCGAGGTTTAAAATTCAGCTCGAATTTTTATTACGAGTATATATAATACCATTAAATCCAAGTCCGCGGGGCGCCTTTCACTCGCACTCGAGCGTCGGATAAAAACAAAACGAAGCATTAAAATATACGATACCAAAACACGAAACGCGAAGCTGCACCGCACGTCGAGTGTATTTTAAGAGAGCAAGGGCTTTGTATCGGCGCAATGTAAACAAAGCATAACGAGACCGGCTCGAAATCGCGGAACTGCAGCTATAGTAAGTATATTGGGGACGAAAGCGCGCCGAGCGGTACCTACTCCTCCTCGTGCGAAGGAAAAAAAAAAAACAAAAAAAGAAACAAACATAAATACAAAGGCGTGATGGTTTGGTGGAGGGAAAACGAAACGCGGAAAACTTCCACGTGCAAGACGATTTAATGTAACGGCCACGCGATTAGCGGAGGTATCAAGGCGTGCATAGGTTTGTAGACTACACGGACCGCCTTAGCCAACTCGTTACATGTGTAACGGCGCGTCCGAGTCTCGTCTCTATTTTTCTTTTACGACAGTTATTGTCCTGCAATTGATGCATCCTGTATATATTATATTATACGAGTATACAGAGTTGTGCAACATATACAGGCAAACTTGTTGATACTTACAACGTTTGAGGTTTTGTCGGGAAAATATAATCAGTCCCAATTAGTTACTTGTATTTATACTCACGGAGTGCTTTGAAAATAATTGTTTCGAGAATTTTTTAGTTATTTGTTATTTCATATTTATCCCTTGTTGGTTCAGTTCCTCATTCGACCCACATGAGATTGGCTCATCTCTCGTTTGAAATTTATCGTCAACCTATGCCCCAAAACGATCGATTTTATACTTGCGACGTCATACAAGCCCTACATAATCACTTGGGCGTTGTAATTTCAATGTCGTGCCCGAAGTGCAATTTCTTGAGACATCCAAGCAAATGAAGGTACTTGTGAAAACTTGATTTTTTCTTAACTATCGAGAGTCAGTACAATCAATTTTGCACACTTATGTTTAGTAAATGAATGGTGAGTAAATTAATAATCTGGGCTATCGCTATAGCAAAAACTTTATCAGAAAACCCAATATACTTTTGATGATCATGTAGGTAAAAAGGTATTGTTGTTTTACCAAACTTGAGTGTAAACGTGGGTTGTCTGTAAAAAACTTGACTGCAACGATGCTGATTGTACTCTTCGCCAAAATATGGTATCGCAAATAAACCATGGTTAATACACTCTTGCCCTTCTTCCGGACGGGTAGAGAGATTCGTATTATCTCTCATACTCCATTAAAACCGAGTATGATTTTTTGATGCCATTTTCGCTCAAAAACAGTCAGCGCGACAGAGATGGACATTTTTACGAGTACAACCATGCATCAATTGGGATTTGCTTAGTATGTATACTACTGGGTGCACTTTAGGTACGAAAGCCTAAGTGAAAATGCATATCGTAGGTTTCCAAAAACTAATGCACTATACAATTACATTAAAAAAAAAAAAAACTGCCTAAAGGAATGTTGGAGTAAAAACACCCACCTTTCTGCTTCTCAGGCTCGTGCTCGACGATGTAGGCCGGCACGGCGGTGACGAGCCTGTAGTCCGAGCTCTTGGCATCAGCCTCCCCCTCGGGCTCTTCCTTAGCCGGGCGCAGGGGCGAGTAGGCATCTCCGCAGCTCTTCCGCGCCAACCTGGCCCTCGACGAGTAGCCCAAAGTGACCTCGGAGCTCCTGCGGCCCCCCGGCGGCTCGTCCAGTGTCAGAGGGTTCGGCAGCACCCCCGCGTCCTCGGCGCTGTGGCGCCTGGCCTTAGTCGTCAACCGCTTGAACATTCCGGACCTGAAAACCCATCGGACACCGCTCGTTGGTTATGTTGTCTTGTTTTTTTCTCCCGCGCCGCATCGGTTGATTGGACCCGGGAATTTCGTTTTTTTTTTTTTTTTTTTTGTTGTTTTTTGTGTCTTTCTTAACAGTATACGAGGTTGGCTTTGAAGGCTCGCGGTACCGGGTACGGGAGGGCAAATTGTTTTGCGGAAGCGCGCCAGGAACGACGACGCGCTGCGGCTTTCGATATTGTATACTACCAGCCAATTTGGTATTATATTCCGGGGCAAAGAGGCCGATGTTTTTTTTGTTTTTTTTTTCTTTTGCGGTGACAGCTCCTTCGAGGTTCGTTATCCCTTCTCCCCGGGTTGAAGGCCTCAATTCCCACGCGAAAAATCCCTGGACAGGATGAAGCTATTAGTGTCCATTTACGCGGTGCATGAATAGAGTATACGCGTGACCTTCCGAGAACAAGCGTCTTTGATATACTTGGGTATACGTGTTGACAATAATTTCTAGGAACACGAGAATATACGCGGTTGCATCCGACGCTGCACATTGTTGTGGACGAGATAACGCAATGATTCCGTGAATAAGGGAGTATATTATATAGTCTAAGGGTACGGGATTACTCCTCTATCCGTCGTATTTCTGGAATTCGATTCCATGCACGCGGTGCACAAAAAGCGATCTTGGGTATCGGGAGCGCTGCAACACTTTTACGATGCACGAGCAAGAGTCCCCCCTCTTCCCCCAATTAGAGACCCTCCCGAAAATGTTCGTGTACCAGTGCACAAACGTGCAAGCGCCCCGATCTCCGATTATTCGGCGCGAGAAAGAGGTGCAGCCGGGAGGGGTAATCGATCGTGCCCTCGTTGATTTTCGTGAGGGGCAAAACACCTGTCGCTTTCGCTTCGGAGGCTGTGGGAGTCTCGTGTGTATATACAGGTTGAGGGGCAGGAGGAGACGGCGCGAGGGAGAAAGAGGTGGGTGTGCACGGATGGGAAACCAGAGAGCCCCCCCAAAAAAGTGTGTACGTGCTGGCGCGCCATGGGAAAGGTGAACTCTCCGGGAGAGTTGTCCGAAGGCGCCCACCCATCGAGTGAGACCTCAAGTTCGAGCGTATAGGTGGAAATTGATGCGTCCGTGTTTGTTTGTTAGATTCCGGTTGTGTTTTTGTTTTTTTCATTTCATACAGACGCGCATCAGGGACTTAATTGCAATCACGATTCCGAAAATTGCGGCGAATTAGCTCGTTGCGAGTAATGGGGTGAGAAGAGAGGGATCCTGCGGCTCGACTATATACTCTCCGATCTGGGAATCTTTGTGCTGTTGTTGCTCTGTGCCGTGGGTAGACAATGGCAGAGAGAAATCGAGAGCTGTTGTTTGAAACAGCACTCGAATGTATCTACTTAGTCCATACGTAAGTGGACTTTGGTATGTGTGTGTGTATACTCTTTCGTACCCGAGTATGCTGGGATTTGGGTGACGATTATAATGAACCTGTGGCTTAATTAACCAACGGGTGCAGGCACATCAGTGCAAATTCAAGTGTGTGAAAATAACACCTTCGTAGCGCGTCGTTGGAATTGCTACTTGTTTAATATGCTATGGAAGTAATGATTTAATGAGCGTTTTGAAAACAACAAAGCCGCTGGCTTATCCATCGTTCAACTAGTTTTGTTAAATTAAACTGTTTTCCCTGCAAAGCTGACACAAATTTTTTACGCCTTCAAGGGTGAATATACGTTCGAAATATGTATGATTCTATAGACAGGGCTGAGGAGTTTTTATCTTCAATCTAAATTTTTGAGAACTTCACGAAGCTAAGGAAATATTAACAATATTTTTTGAAGAAACCGAAAAAGTATGATGTAATATAATTTTTGCACATGCTTACACACCGCCTGTCACTGTCGTAACCAAAAATTATAGCTAACAGCACTTGATGCTCCCATCTTTTCAACCGAGCCTTAAAAAATAAAATACATCTTGCAGACTCGTTAAATAAAGTGGCGACAAAATCGAGTAATTGGAGGTTAAGGCTATGAGTCAAGCCACGACAATCGGACCCACACGGCCAGCAGAATCGAGAACAGGGAATATCACGCTTGGATTGATTCATAGTGTATACGAGCTGAAAACAAGTTTTCTAAAGCCATTACGTAATGCGCGGGTAATTATTATGTTTGTGCAACAATTATCTTGCATCAAAAACTACAAAGAAACTGGATGGGAATGGAAAAAAACTGAGCTTAAGAAAAAAGCCGGCACAAGTGATCGAGAACAAAGTCTCGAAAAGCATCTCTGGATCATGAAGGAGTCGACGAGAAACCGGCTCTGCCGGCTCTAACATTACCAGGAGTCGATTTTCGTTTTCAATCCAATTATACACAGCTATACGGAGCAACGCGGACGTACAAGAACATGGAAAAAAAAAAATAAATAAAAAGAATTCATATTACAAGACGAGCCGTTCGAATTAAAGTAAATAGCGCCACGCACACGCGCGCGCGCAGAGGAAACGAGAGAAAAGCATCACATGCGCCGGCGGCCCTCTAATGGCTTTCATTTCCTATTATTAACAATCCGATATTCATCTCTATTTCTCTCCCCGTACGTATAATACACGCGTAGCCAAGAGTCTTACGTATAGAACAGGTAAAACTCTGTTCTTTTTTTCGTATCTAAATATATATAATAACGCTTTCACGTCGAATTACGGTTGTAAAATTTACTATTAACGGCGTGTAATTTTTTAATAGCCGTTCGTTATATACTGTATAGCCGAGACCGCCTAAGGTACATTGAGAAAGTTGCGAAACCCGCGAACGAGGTGTCTGGATGTTTTTTGACTTTTCTAATTGTTCGACGTTTGTTTCAACGAAAAATCTAACCGACGCGCGCGCACTATTCAAATGCCCCGACGTCGTTCCAAACGTTCCAAGAAAAATCGTTGGCTGTCGTCGTTACGCATTATATATACTTCTGCACTTAACTTTCCAACTCGTTCGCTCAAGTTTCACAACTTTTTTTTTTTTTTTTTTTATCATCTGCGGTTTCAATAATGTGGTAAAACATATGGCTGTAAGAAAGGAAATAAAAAAAGAAAATAAAAAAAATACGCGATTAACACTGCCAGGTGATTATCGTTACTCCTTAACGAGATTTCTCAACTTTGCATAACGATATCCTACAAATCTCGTATCGCGTTATCGTAATTCAACCGTATCAATGCGCGCGATCTGATTTTCAGATGATTCATCGGCTCGCAACCATATACCTAATACTCAAGTTTTTTTTTCGTCGCCAATGTACTCAATTTTTCTTCATACCGCGATCCGACAGATTTTCCTTTCATCTATACATATACCATACGCGTTGCTCTCGTTGAACTCACAAGAGTCATCGGCCCGTCAATTAACGCTCGCGCGTATACTTACGTTGGGGTATATAAATATATATATACCTACGTGCGTGCGTGTATCTCTGATGACTCATCCCATCTGTATTCCAATATCCACGGCAAGCGGTTCTATTACACGTACACATAAGTGAATGAGTTGTACATGTAAGTACTCACAGCTACATCGCTACGAATGAGCGCGTCCGGTGTTGCCTCTTGCTCCCTTATGCAGTGTTTTGTATACTTATATAGATGAGCGCCTGGGGCCCTATCCTCCAAACGTGTTGGCAGGCGACATAGCCAATACACAGCTAAAGGAGCTCTCTGATTGGTCGAAATTGACTGTGTTGGCCTGGTGTCAGGAGTGTGTTACTACACTTAGAGGATAGGGCCCCTGCGGGTTTATTATATACACGGGACAGAGAGAGAAAGAAAAACTTGACCACTTAGTGTGAGAGCGGGTAGATGTGCACGTAAGTATACAATACGTACCACATCCAACGTTCTTCTTTTCGTTGCACGAGACTCGATTTTTCTCGCTTTGCTTTTAATTATACACAGGACGAGTTCTCTATTTTCTTTGTACAAGGTATACGTACATGTATGTAGCTTGCCACCGAGGATGCCTCTGATTGATTTTTCATGCGCGCCGTTGCGTGTATGCATTTGCCGTATGTAAGCCTGTATGTAAGTGGCGTGTATTGCGGCGCTTTGCGTAAGTTTTTGGGTGAAGGGCGATTTACTTTTAATCGAGGCCTTCGCTCGTGCGAGTCGCTGGGCTCGAATTTTTTTAATGGAGGGAAGAGGAACAAAAAAACTTAACGAGGGCGTTGCGTATAGGCTATGGAGTGTTTTTATTTACTTTTTTTTTTTTTTTTTTTTTTTTTTTTTTTTGCTACAAAATAACGTAATTGTAAGAAAAGGTTTACAATCGACATGAAATTTTATGACATGTTGTACTTGTATTGTATCATTTTGCGATGTAAAATAATTTTTTCCGTTTAACTTATACGTCAGTTAAAGAGACCCCGAAACTTGAATGCGAAAATCTTCCAATCGTACGTCTGGCTTTTTACCCTTTCTTTCTTTTTTTTTTTTTTTAAGAATTTTTACTAACTTTTCTTGGTGTTACGTACTTTGAAATTTATATTTTGCACTACGCGAAACAATGTTATATCACGGGCCTGATTCCGTAAACGTATCGCATATAAAACTTGTGTAAACATCGACAGATACAGGATTAACGGAGCCCTTTTTTGGTCGGACAACTTCTGCATTTACTGTACATCCCAAACATCTCGGGTGATAATGTATAATCCTACAAGAATAATCCAATAAAGGTATCGTCGCTCACTATACGCGCTTACGTTACTTTAGCTCTATTTCGATGATGATAGACTCGCTGAGAGGGGGTCAGGCCACTGGAGTGAATGGCATTATGGTACATTGCCATTTTTGTAGTAAAAAGTGTTGTACCTACAAGTAACAATATTGTCCTTATTCATTTGCTGCTACAAGTTTTGCGTAAAAAATGTGCCCCTTCCTAATGAGATAATACGCATCTCAACGCGTGCTTGGGTTAGGTATACATTTTGATAAATCTTTAACAAATTCATCACTGCGGACTTTCATGACAATTGTTGAAACGTGTTGTGAGCTAATGCAACGGTAACGATATGTGTTTCCCGGCCACTTACGTACTTTTCCCACCCAACTTAAACCGAAATAATCTCAAGTGGTTTTCCCAGGAATGGCCCCATGCACGTTAATCTTATCAGGCTGCACTCTGGAACCACTCAACCATCGAGCACCTTGGTCTGTCTATGCTATCCAATTTACAATGGCAAACTATTTTGGGAAGATTGTCGATGCAACATAATTAGAACGTCTTCTAATACATAAAATTCTTACTTCAATTAACCCATACTCAAAAAGAGGTTACGATTGAGGCATCAAAATTATTTTCTTTCGCCCTACCAGCATGAAAGTTCCACCGGTTTGATAAAACTTTATTCCGAACGCTTGCAAAATACAATTAAAATACAGAGAGCCATAAACGTGCTCGTAACGCCTTGAATGGCATTTGGTCGTAACTAAGTAACAGTGTACCAATACCTACTTACAATTAATACGACAAAATCTCAAGGTTGATTGTTTCACTCCGCCAAATTCCTCAGCGAGTACAGTCATTGTTCTACAATAATCGTCCTCCATCGACAACCAACGATCAAGGGTACGAAAGGCACACACTTGAAACGAGCAAAACGCAGCGTAACCAAATAACCCCACGCGAAATAACTGTACATAAATTTTCGAAGTATTGTTAATCCCCGCGCAAATCGCGATCAAAGCGTGCAATTGTTCCAAGCGACCGCATGAACATTCGTATAACAACTCGTCATCTTCTCCAACGCGTTGAAATCAATCTCCCTGTTATTGTGGCCGAAAAAAGTGAAGTACCCACTTAGAGACCGTCGAGGCGACCAAAGCCGCGCTTTCGGATCCGCTGATGATTCTCAACCTCTGTCCCATCCCAACGGGGCACTTTTTTTTTTTTTTCTTATACATATATTATAGTGCTCTACGTCCGGCTCCTTTAATAAGGGCACTACTTTCGACAACCTAGGATGTATATATGCTTACGTGCCCGCCGTCAGTCATCCCCAAAGGGAGTACGCGCGAACCTTAAAAAAAAACGAGAATGCACCGACCATTGGCCATATTGTATAAGGCAGTATAGCATCCCGCGGCATACAGGTGTATGGTTCGTATATACGGTATTAAATGCACACGACAACCGCATGGCTAATGCGCTGCCAGTGGGGTATTAGCATAAATCACGTGACCGAGAGCCAGCGATAAAAAATCGAGAGGAAAAAAGTGCGAGCTACGGCAGCAGGTGCAGCCGATCGGCCGCGAATAAGAGCCGCTCTGGTTGTACAATGCGCACGTTTGCACATCGAGTGGAAAAGTCCCTTTGTCTCTTGCGTGAGCTACAGTATATACGAGTGGTGTTTGATGAGCCGCGACGAAAGCGCAATGGCGATGATGCACGGGATGTGTTCTGCTTGGATAAATGGCTGATTTTATGTGTATATGTATAACGTGGTGGCCATATGCATATAATGCACGATGAGTAGAGGGTAGAGGGTCGGAGGATGGCGGTGTGTATGACTGTGATGGGATAAGAAAAGCCGATTTTGCGGTGACAAATTGGCTCATTCACGCGTTTCGACGGACGATTGCGTGACGATGCGGGATTCTCTTCTTCAATGATTTTTCACAGTTTATTGGGACTTTATTGACGAATCATCCGCTTCCGGTACATTTTAGTGGATTATAATTATTCTAACTACAAGAGAATGATAAACGTGTAAATTGATTAACAGGAATTCACCATATCGATGCAATTTATTTTGATTCCTTGTGTTAATGTTATTTGAAGGAATTTCACCGAACACTTACACTATATGTAAGAACTATATGTATTAAGATTTAATGCATTATCAGGAATTACATTTCGAGCATATGTTGTAAATGCAACGTAATAGAATTCTTGCTTCTGGAAAATACGGTGTGACTTTAATTTGAGGGTATTCTTAGTACACTCTGTCTAAATTTGATTCAAATAACAGTAAAAATGGCTAAAAAATTTTAAACTTTGTTAGTAAAAGGCAATTTACAACAAAGGAAATTTATACAGGACTGCATAAATTTTCAATTAGACGTAGAAATAACATTACTACGGATATTTATAATTGCATGCAAACATTCTTTTCGTGCCGTTATGTGCAGGTCCGTACGTCTCCTATTCAGAGAGTACAATAAGCGTGTGTGTTGTTACAATATATTTATAAAAACAATCGCCCGAAAAGAGTCGCGTCGTGACTCTCACTAGACAATCAACAGTACGCGCATGAGTTCCAAACGTCTATTATTATGGTAATTATTGCATTTCACGAAATTCACCACAAACGGAGACTCCCAACGATATTCTTTTTTCCTCTGTCGCATGGATAGGGAAGAAACGGCAAAAAAACGTGTACTTTTCCGTAAAAAGAGAAACGAGTTTTCCCACGCACGTTAAAAACGATCGAGAGTTGGCGTACATAAGTGAAATGCAATTATTTGTATGAAAACTTTTACATGACCGTAAAAAAAGTGCCAGACGAATGTCGAAAGTACACACGTACGCGTTCCATACATAATGGGGAGATGGAGGTTTCGAGGTCGGTCCAAGAGATCGTCGTGTAAAGGCTGCGGGACAAATGGATTGAAATTTTGTGTCGACGTATTTTTTATGTGTGCTTACGATGAAAGCGCGCAGATTTCAAAAAAAATTCAAAATAACTTCAAAGTGTTAGCTGCTTTTTGTGACTAAAAATTTCCTTTTGAAATTATTTTCATGTTGTTAATTTGAGATCGTTTATATGGTGGTATCATTTTGGTTGCTAATAACCCTTAATAAAGGGAACTGATGCATTTAACAGTAATTTAACTATTATTTTAAATAATTTAAATGAGGTACCATTATTATTGTAGATTAGCTGAACTCCTCACTTAAGAAGTTATTGTTCGACAGGTTACATCACGTTTGTCCACCATTTGCGAAATGAATCCAAAAGTGTGGTTTTTAGTCACAAAAAAACAGCTGAAATTTTGAACATATGTCCTAATGATGGTACATAACTTCAAAAAAACCTTTTTTTTTCTGGAATCGATATTAAGTTTTCGAAGTAACGTTTTTCCAAACCTTGTGTGCCATCGTCACGAACATCGAACAGAGACACAGAAACCACGAGTGCCCTGCCTACGTTCTATTTGGTTTTTTTCTTCAGTTTTTGGTTTTTTTGATTCTCCAGACGCGGTTGCAACTCTTGCGCACCCACGCGTCAGACGGTGCATCCACGGCCATGGATTTTGAAATCAGCTGCACTTTTACGTGCCAAGAGAAAAAAAAATCGTTGCGATGAAAAAGCGTTACGAAACCAACCAGCACCAGCTGTCCGTTATCATCACCCGGGCGGTACTCGTACAACTTGGATTTACTTATATATAAATTGGGCGGGAAAAAAAAAAGTGCGCTCGCCTCAACGTTAATTGATACCCTTGGCAAAGTAAATGCCTGTCATTTACAAACATGTGTACTAGAATTTAAAAAAAAAATAGACCTTCGATTCAACTACGGAAAAGTGATTTCCCGGTTGTTTTTTTACATAAACGTATACGTAAACAGATTGTAAAAATATACGTACGCCCAACGGTAGGCGGATAAAAAAAAGGCAACAGCTAGCGCCCGATCAGATATGCATGGTAAAGCGCGTTATTGAAACCGCCAGCGGGAGTTGCTCTTCCTGCTCGTTAATTCATCACGTAAACGGCCACGGTGGCTATTACATATCGGTAATCGCAAATAACAATCGCTACTCCTTTCACTCGCACCTGTGAGTATACTCATACTTGTAGCGCCCATATTTCCATGGAATCTGCGTACCTATTATGCTATCTTTACATCAATTTTTACGCAATCGACTGGTGTATTGTGTAGGTATTATCGTGCGCGTGTTTGTGTGGCATTAACGTCGAGATTTACCATGCGCGTTGTATACAATGTTCCAGTAAATTCCATTTCAAAAAGAGATATGGTACGTTAGGTCTTTTTGGTGTATACGAAATAAATGTATCTCAAAGAGTGCCATTTTTGGACATTCTTGGCAGCTTCCGGAATAAACTAAAAGAGTGGCTTTGTAACTCGATGAGGAAGAAAAAGGAGGAGATATTGGAAAAGTTAAGAATGCCTTCTAATGATTGCTGACAACTTTAAAGGACTTTCAATGATTTCACGACCTTTACCATAACTTTAGATGAAATATTAGATTACTTCGATAGACTTTAAAGTTTTTTTATGATTTTTAATGATTTTCGATGACTTTTGAGTAGTTGCTCTTACTTGGATAGCGTAAATCCTAAGGGTAAAGCTGTTTTACTAGTTAATAAAGTCATTTGCTTTATCTGGATGATCAAATAACTCCTCGGGATTAAGTAAAACATTGACTCATGCGTTTCCATTTCATTGCCAATGAGTTTTTTGAAAAGAAAAAAAACTTTTCTTTCGAAATTACCTTTCAATCACTTAATTTAAAAACAAAATCTAAGAGCGCGCGGTGGCTCGGTCGGCTAGGTCGTGGATTGGCACGCGGGAGACCGTGGTTCAATTCCCGGCCAGTGCGACTTTTACGGGCAAAGTACCTCTGTGTCTTTCACATGTGCTTTTTCACCACGCAATGCTCCTCGAGGAGGGTTTAGGCGACCTTCTCGCAGCAAATTTGCCTAATTCCCCCGACCCCCCTCCCAGTGATGGGAGGCCTCCCATCCCTCTTCCCTTCCTTCTCCCAAGTGCTAAGTGCCCATAGTAGTGCCCTTATTAAAAAGGAGCCGGACGTAGAGCACTATAATATATAAAAAAAAAAAAAAAAAATAAAAACAAAATCTAGCTCTAATTATTCTCTAAAATATATGTCGAAACAAGTCTCAAAAATGGCACTTTTATTCACGTGTAATAAGCATCAGAAGCACGTAACAGCAATCCCCGCAATTATACGACCAACACGCGCCGCACGTAAACCTCACTCACACCTGTACTAAAAAAAAATCGCAACACGTGCGCGTGTATATTTTTGTTTGCTCGCACACACACACCACAAATTAGACGCGACTAAATCGTCTCGCGCAAATTACGATAGTGGCTCCGCAACCGAGGGGGATATTTAATCGAACAACACGTTGTACACACACTGCATATCCTGCTCGTGACTGATGGCTTTCCACCTTTTTACTTCAATAAATGCGCGTACACTCACACATGTGCGTTTATGACTTTGTTGGGTATAGCTTTCGCTTCGATTATAACTGTACACCAAAAGAATATACGCACAGCTGCAATGGAGTTACTATCGAGATGAGCTTTTATTTTTAAATACAAATGTATCGCAAAAACGAGGTGCGCGTAATAAAGCCATTGCACTTTGATGCGTACATATATGTGTTACATGAATGTACATGGTAAGACATGTAATAATATCCGAGAAGATTGTAAATCAATCGCTCCCGGGAGTTGTGTGTGGGCAATAAACGAGTCGAGCCTTTTTTTTTGTTGTTTTCATGCTACGATCGTGTGCTCAGTATAGATTGCTCGAGCGACGTTAAATTGTGTCATACCTGCATGATTTGCTTTAATGGACGTTGCTTGCTTTTCCAGGGCGTACGGGTTTTCGGATTATTTTTCTTTGTAGCGTAGTAAAACTCCATGCTGCACGTATATGTTCAGATAACTCGATTGAAAAAAGAAACCAAACCAAACGTTTGATTCCGCAAGCAACGCAAAAGCTCGTTATCGTCAATAGAGCCATTAGAATTTCATGTAAAAAGACCATCAAGGTAAACATTAATGGTTTTCTTTAAACAATCTATTGGCTTATTCACCGGTGATGGGGGCTGTTTCCACATAGATCCACCGTTAACCTTCGCGATTCCCCTGCATCGGAGTTTTATGCAATTACAATGAGTCTAGCGCATATACATACTTCCTATATGTATACACGAGCCGAGGCTGTAAGGCTCGTATACGCGCAACACGTGCGGAGCATCTTTTTCTCTTTCTCGCTCCTGGCGTGCCGTGGATGATTTATGTCGCGTCGAAGGCATCGCACGGGTTTTCACGATTAATGCCTACAATACATGTGCATGGAAAAACATGGGTATACTGGCATATATAGCGTCTCTTTTTGAAAAATCGCGCTTTTATCCCCATTCTCATCAATGTAGGTACGCGATGGCAAAATGGCCCTTTTGACCCACTTTGGGATTACTGCTCACTACGGTCTGGACAAGCCCTCAATGTCTTGGCACACTAAAGGTCAACAAAGATGCTTCGGTTTGACTGAGACAGCATCACGTATTTTAAATTACAGGTGTATCTCCTGCAAAACACCGTAACTATTGTATAATAAACACACTCGTGCCGAAGCACATGTTGTTGACGAAAGTACACCGTACGGTCGATTGTAATCGTTGCCCAACGAGACTCATTACCATTTTTTCATAACCCAAAAACCCTTATGTCACGCTGACGAGCCACAGCGCGCGGCTTTCAAAATTTAGCCTCGGTACCAAAAGGAAAGCTATCGCTAAGCAAATCTTGTCGAATGCGTTTTCAGAGGAAAAAAAAAGGAAAGAAAGAGAAAGAAAACAACGAAAAAGTGAGTGACACCCTGCGAGATAACAGCGGCAAACACGTACACCAGAACGAAGGTGATCGCAGCACTTGTACACCATTTAACAAACGCAAAGGGGTATATATGTGTATGCACGACAAAAGAGAGGTTGCAGGTAAACTATGTATACGCCACTACACGGGTGCATGTACAAGAGAGCGACGTTACACATTATGATACACACCTGTTCGTTCTCTCCGCGTATAGAAGATTGCGCAACCAAAAGGCTTCTCCTGCCTCGGTGTGTATACACACGGGGCGCGCATTATAACGTACTTTCACTCGATCGGCAGCCTCCTCTCCTCGCAGTGAGCGAGTATACCTGTTTGCGGTACACGTGTATACACAAGTACGTACGCGATAAGGAGAGGAAGAAGAAAAAAGCATGCTTTGGAAAAAAAAAAAAAGGAAATTAAAAAGAAAGAAAAAGGGGCTCTTGCTCGTCTCGAGGCACCGACCTCGGAACGTGACGCGAACAATTGGTCCCCGGTGACTCGGAGGAGAGAAAGGGAAATTTGAGGCTATTGGGAGAGCGCCGGACGAGATGATAGAAACAGCTCACGCGTGCACCTTACTGTGGGAATTTTCGGTGTGGTTGGGAAACCGGCGGATATGATTTATGCTGTACGGCTAATTGTTTGAAACCGATCGTTTTTGCGTGCGTCTCTGTTGTAGATCCTTGGGATTTCGCGGGGGGGGGGGGGGGGTAGACAATATAGCGCAGGTGAAAGTGAAAGCTGTTGATAATTATTTATTATTTTGGAGCGTGCGAGTGGAGCTTTTTGCCCGAGATCTTTGGCTTCGGTGGTATATGTACATGTGAGATAGTTGCAGTCAAAGGGGATGCACGTGGAGTGGGGAGCGTGAGGTGTACACGCGAGAGTTACGTAAATGCATAAAAGGAGCTCGAGTTTATTGAGATAAGCCGCGGTGGGTTTCCAGAGCGTCGTTGGGCACGTGAAGCGATTCCGCGGAAAAAAAAAAATTCAAGTCAGGAATTTTCTGACATAGAATAAGGTTTTTTGAGGTGCTCCGTTGGAAGGGAGATTTTTATCTTCAACGTGACTCTGAGGGAGTATCGGAGATAACTATTGTGAACCTAAAATGAACGAGATTTTTTCAAGAAAATTCCCCCCGAAAACGTGTGTTGACGATTGAACAAAGTCTTAGTTGTACGAGGAAAAAATTTATTTCCACAATCGTTTCCTCAAAATTTGACTTCTGTCGCGTCACGTATAATCCTCTTTTTCGAATTTCATGCAACATCTTGTACAAATAAGGTACATAACGCAGCTACTGCTACAAATCCACAGGAACAATCTTGATCATATTTTGTTATTCTAACTTTTGAGGTTTGTACCGAAGTATATCACTAAACAAAAATTTGTTACATTTTGGATAAAATTTAGGTACGAAAATTTATAAAAGCACGTAAGTATAAGAGACAATGGAAACATCAATTGAGCACATCCAAGGAAGATGTCTTTTTTTTTTTTATAACCATATCCCCATACGATGCACCTATAAAAAGCCGCATCAACAACCAAACCTCAAAACACACGTCTTCCCCTTGAACTATTTCGGTCTATAGCAGTGCAATTACGAAACAGCCCGTTACACATAAATATACAAGTCAATAAAAGCTCGAGCGCCGGAAGTACTTGTCACTCGGTATATAGGTGTAAATATAAAGAAGAAAAGTGAAGAGTCACATCTACTCGTCGCCCAAAGCGAGGGCCCGCTTATTAATAAGAGTCCCTACCTCTCTGTGTTCTCGAAAAAACCAAATGGGACGAGATGAAAGGGGCCCAACGAAAAAAGCTTCAACGAGCACGACCGCATTAATCCTCGTCCAGTCAAGTGTATCAAGTACGGATATACATATATATATGTAGGAGATGCGCGAGATATATATACACGGGTTGAGACAAACAGGCGAGAGAGATGACTGTGACGATACAATTTTTCCGTCTCTATAAAAAAAAGGAGAGAACGTACGAGTGGCAACAGCAGCGGGGGTCAACGTCATCGCCGTCTCTCTTTCCATCCTCCCGTGCACTGACCCCGTCATAGGCGCACTCGTATGCGCGATGACACATGCCGTTCAAGATTAGTATAACAGCGGCAGGTGCGTAGCTGATCTACTTATACACTTTTTCCTCAGCCCGAGAGTGAATCTCAAAAAAACATGGGATAATGTGTGCACGTACCTATAGTATACCCGTGAGGGTAAATGAGAAAAATTGAGGAGAAAAACAAGGGGGGAAGGAGGCGAGCACTCCGACCTGCGTATACTGTATGGCTATTGTGAGGGATCAATGCTCCCTGAAAGAGTGTGGAGGTTTCATTCCTTCTTTTTCTCTCTCAAAGGGGGAGATCGGAGCTCTATTGGATTTATTGGATTCTGGTTGGAGAGGAGCATACGCCCCTTTGGAATTACGGAAGAGCGAGTACGATGGGATTCCGATTGATTATGAGTTTCGAGAGCATTCGTGCTTAATGGCGTTTTGACAAAAAAAGGAGACGAGAGTGGACAAAATCTTTTAGTGAATCGCCTTTGTAAAATTAATTGGGGTTACTTTTTTTTTTTTTTTTTTTTTTTTTTTTTCAAGTAAAATATTTTGAAACTAATTGAAGGATGAAAATTAACTTTTTGAAAATGGCACCCCCAATTGTTTGGTATTAAAATGGACTTACGCTAACGTGGAAGAGGTGGTTTCGAATCTTTGCTCACCTGAAACAGACAAAACATTACAAAAGTTAATTATGTGTACAATTTTTCTTTATTAGGTTAATTAAAAATTTTTTTCCTTCAACATTTTATAATGTTTGATAAACAGAAACTCCTTTTTATACGGTAAGTATTACAATAAAATTGGCTTTTACTTGCGCAAATGAACGTCTTATAGTTAACAGTTTCGACGTGAATTATTTCAGATGCGCAGATACTTAATCTGATTACGCAAAGATTAAAAAACTACTTTGTTAACCTTATTAAATTAAAAAAAAAAATAGTACGTTCATTTTGTATTTAAACTTTCAGAAACACGTAATGCGTACTTTATATAAATTGAGGATGTTAATTTAGGGGTAAACACAAATATTCCTCAAAATCGAAAAAAGTTAGGCAAAGTTTACGTACATTTCCGTATTTGTATTTATAATACGTAAGTATACATTTTAATGTAATAGCGTAGAGTTGATTTTCTTAGTGGAACTAATAAAGGACGTACAGTTGCGCAAGCTGCATATTCATATCTACGCGCGTACGTGTACATTTTTCCGTGCACGTGCAAGCTATATGTGGGAAATCTTACAAGTGACGGAGTTAAAGAAAATCTGTCTCCTTTACGTAAAAATACTCTTGAGACGCTCAATGACTTTCAAAGCATCACAAATTTAATATTCCAGCCAAACAGTATAGAAAGCTCGTAATAAAAATAATTTATAAAAATTATTCTTCAATGCACACACGAAACGACCTGTGATCACAATAAACTTACTTTATTCGCTCATCCACGAAAAAATGATACATAGATACTCATTACTCAATGAAAAGTGCACCTAAATTGCGTCAGTATCATATTATTTTTTCATATTTTTTTCTATACGCTTATCACTTATGCATAAAAAAATTACTTAATTCGTAATTATTTGCAGGGTTAAAGTGTCAGGGGATGTCAACAACTGCAATGCATCAATCAAAAGCAGCTTACAACACGTGACATCAAACGCATTTAAAGTCGCATTGACGAAAAGCAACCCAGATACGTATACGTGTTCCATAAATTATAAAAATTTCAATGCGAAAACGTTTGCACGCAAAAAGCGTCGCTTCCAGTATATTTCCCGTCACCAACTGGAGCGCAAGCTCTGATATGCCTCTACGCCAAACGGCGTCGTTTCACTTTCTGAAAAAAAAAAATATATATATATATATTGCACCGCTTACTAAGCACATTTGGATTCAGCTCGCGTTCGCGAAACCCTACGACAGGTACAGCAATGCTCCGTGAGTTTGAAAAATGCTAGACTTTAGAAAAAAAGCACGAACGGAGGAAGTATCAGAGTATGTATCACGTAGGAGACAAAGGAAAATCTCGGGAAAATATAGAACCACCCCCCCCCCAGGTTTTACACATAGATAGTCGGTGTAGCACAAAGGACAGCTGTTCATAGACCTAAAAACAGTTGTTGTGTTAGCATATGGTATACAAATCAGAAACGCGAGCGAGTGCTTTGCGTTTTTACGAGGCTGTTTTGTGGCAATCAGGTCGCCGCAGCGCTGTGACTTTTCCGGGAAGCTTTCGTGCTTTTGTCCAATGTTTCCTCCTCTCTTGCGTCTGTATCGGGGGTGTTCTGAAAGCGTCGCACGCCGGGTGCTTTTGAGGTGAGTTATAATCCCGGAAACGCGTGCATGATGGTAACAAAACTTTAAAAACGTTGCTTTTTTCGTTACGTTCGATGATTGACTTTTTTTTATTTTTAACTCGTGTGCATCAGACTGGAATTAAATGGGTGAGAGAACATTAGGGCAGACGATTCAAAGCTTATGCATTGCCACTGGCACAGATTCATATTTAACTTGGATTATTTCTTTGAAATATTAAAAAAAAAAAAACAAAAAAAATTTTAAAGCTAAGGAAACCTCACAGTAATCATTTTTTACACTCACTATACGCAGTTTTGTGTAAACTGACATTCCACATACAATTAGTTGTATGTTTAATCAATGACACTGAAGTTCGGAACGTGCCGGGAACGAAATTGATAACTAAATTAATCACTTCAAAACAAAGCTAAGATGTTAAGGAACAACTAGGAGTAGCATAAGAGACTGCCAATGATATATATGAGTCGTGAAAATGATAATTTTCCATAATTATACCCAAACCTAAAAATATCATACATGTGCCTCTGCTAACTTCCTACTCATTCCAACTTCTGGCTTTCACAACTCAAAATCCAGAACGAAGGCCCCACCAAAAATGATACACATTGTTTATTATTACATAAACAATGTATAACAATTTTAATATCAGAGAAAAAACGAAGGGGCAGGTAAGTTTTCGACGATTTTCCACTATACGCGTATATCGAAAACGGCCAAAGTGCTACTTCTGAATTTCATAACTCAAAATCCAGAAAGAAGGCCCCGCCAAAAATGATACACATTGTTTATTATTACATAAACAATGTATAAAAATTTTTATATCCAAAAAAAGGAATGGGCTGGGTTTACGACAAGGAATTCGCGTTTTACGTTTAGCCCGCTCACAGCCATAATTCTACTTCTTAAGTAGAGCTTTTAATCCACGATGTACTTATGAATCCTCTGTTAGTTCTAATAACTGTTACTTCAATATTTAGAAAGGGACTCTCTTTATAATTGTTGGATGTTACGGAATTTTCTGTTGGTACATTTATTCATAATAATAAGTTGAATGCATTAAATTATTTGTTTTATTTTATTTTATTTTTTATTGAATATACGTTACAATCATTATTTATTGCATGTGACAATAATGTCCTGTACTCATGTTAGGTACTCCTATGAGGCCATGATGTCTGATATACGTATACGGAGGGAAAAGTCATGCGTGTTTCTCATGGTACATGTGCAAATGGTCCGCGGTAAGAGGGCATTAGCGTTGCATGCATCAAGCCTACGCTCCAACAGCCTGGGGTTAAAGCTCGGTCCACATGAAATGTATCCAGGGAACGAACTCGTGAAACCGTAAGGTACGCTCACGTGTAAGCTACAGTCCACACCCATGGTAGTCAATGTTCCGCGTGCGTGGACTATAACCAGGGATGAAACGCATAGGACCGTGTGGTGCGTTCGCCTGTTAGCTATAGCCTAAAGACACAGCAGTCGATGCTCCAAACGCATGCACTGCAGCCGAGGGACAATTCCATGGAGGCATTGGTTTTTTTTCCAATGCCCTCTTGCGTTTCGTCGTTGCGTCATTAAAGTATATTTATATATGTGAGGAGTGAGAAGGATAGTAAGAGCCAGTATATGTATAGATATGACAGCTCGGCTTTGACTTTAAAGTACGTCTCTTTTGCAATGTATATAGAGTTTTAAGAGTATTCTTGTGGTAAATATGATTTAATTATGTATAGTTATGTTATTTTGTTAATAGTATTCACAACTTTTTAATTTATATAAATTTTTATGGCAAATAAGTTTAGTATTACATGTGTAATTGTCTTGAGAAAATATAACCTAGTTTTTTGTTATGTGTAACTGAAATTTAGTCTGTCATGTTACACTCATGTTTGTGTTTGGATGTACTTACATAAAATATTGCATAAACGATGATTCATGGTTCTTTTTTATATAGCATGTGAATCTAATAGTATGTATACTTCAATCCAAGCCTTCCAAGAAAATCCATCACATGTCATGGAATCTTTGACCAACAGCTCATTAAATCTTCTCGGTTAAATTTTTTTTATCCTTTTATTTAATATTTATTCACATTATCTATTCAAAATAGTTTACTTTTATTTATAAATTTGAGTATCTCTTGAATAAACATGATGATTCCATGGTAATTTGCCAGTGAACTGAAGATAACTTAAAGTAAATTAGAAAATATCCATACAAATGCATTGCCTTGTAATACTGAATGAAGAAAATTTTTTCAAAAAGGTACTATATAAGTAATTTTTTTCAAGATCCTCCCAACAGTAATACTTCAGTACAATCAACAGAACAGGACAAAGACGTCTATGTGTTGGGAAGCTATGATTTGTCAGGTAAATTTCAACTATTGAAATTCCACAAGTTAATGTGTATATTACATGTTTTACGTCACTGGTGCTCCCAAGCACCAGGAGACGTAAAATCGTATACGCACCACGTTCGGGGGTTAAGAAATGTCCTAGATTTCACGTTATCCGCCCTCGGCTTCGCCTCTGGCATTTATTCACGTGAAATCTGCGACGTTCTTAACCTCTCTCACTAGGTGCGTAATGTACTATTGTTTATTTACCTCGATTTGTGTATTCTAGATTCTGAATTTCGTGATTTACAAAGGATAAATTCTCATAAGTCGATCACACAAAAATATGATGTAACTAATGCAACGGTCTCTAATTCAAAGACTATTTTACTTGATGATTCCCAGTCTTCGTTGACCCAAATCTTGAGTGGGAAGGGGAGTGGAACTGCTGTAAATACCAAAAGTTTTTGTATGGCAGTGACTTATACTTTTAAAAGAAGAATTTTTATTTTCTACCACTTTTAAGATAGAAGTAAAGGATTAATACTTTGTTTAATGTTGATCGTATTTTATGGCAAGCTTTCAAAAAGGTCTAAATTCAAGATTTATTTTCAAATTTTGCTGCAAACAATCTTTTTCATTTATATCCACTAATACTTTGAATTTTTCGTTCTATCAGAGGAAAGCAGCTGAATTTTTGTTTAGCTCTGTAATTTTGTGAACCAAAAATACGTATTTGATTTGAGCACTCTAGCAGTTACAGAAACTCACACATGAAATATGAGTAAAAATCACCGATTAGGCTAATTATTGACCCGATGAGTGATTTTGTTTCATGGAGTGTTTAAAGTGCTAAAAACACTACTTGCAGGCTGTGTACAATGATTGATAAAAAGCATTTTTAGTTCAACAGTAATTGGCCTTATCGTTGGTATTCACCGATACTTCATATCTCAACTTCTCTAACAGCTGCAGAGCTCAAATTTGATATTTAGTATTTTTCATAAGATTAAAGAACCAAACAAAATTTTAGCTGCTTACCTTCAATAGAACCAGAAATTCCAATTATAATTGTAACTAAAAAAGATTATTCGCAGCAGGATTTCAAGATAAACTTTGGATTTGAACTTTTCTTAAAGGATGCATTATTAAATATGATTAACATTTAACAGTAGATAAATTATTCAAAACTACCACTATGCAAGTAGTATAATTTTGGAATTATTTAAAAACAACAAAATATTAATTTTTTTTTTTGAAAAGTGTACAATTATAAATTCGAATTTTGTAATGTTTGAATTAATAAGTTTTCTTTCATGTTTTGCATTTCTTAAATGTATAATTTTTTAATATTACGTTATAATCATGAGAAATTTTATTTTTTTTTTTAGATTCTGCTGTCCCATCAACAAATTACATGAAAAACATTCTTGAGAATGCCATAGGTGGCCTCTTTTTACTAAAAAATTATAATTTTAAAGAAAAACCTTTAAACAGACAACTCTTGCGAGACAGAAATAAATTAGAGTATGTAAAACCTGCAAAAATTGCTTTTTACGTTATTCACCATGAAATTTCCAGAACAAATTCGTATGAGTAAGTTAAAAGTGCTCTATATAACGTACTAAACAATAAAATTACTTTCATACTTAAAGTAATTGCAATTAAATTTATTATATACCTATAGGTGGCAGTCCTTGTAGGGAGTATAAAGTTAAAGGCTTACAGTACAACTGCTGCATGTTCTACAATAGTTGAGAAAATGTTTTGGTTACGTTTTACAGTAATGTTAATGTATTGAATACGCAAAAAAAAACTTACATTCATTGGAACATGGCATTGCTTGCCCTACTGCCACTGTTTCTAGGGCTTTCATAGTGATATGGTCGATAAGTATTTTCATTGAAATGACGATTATTCCTCCGATCACCCTTTAGAGCATGTAACAGATAGACGATAAGTACATAATTTTTTCAATTACATGAATTCAAACTACTCAAAAACTATAGACCATTACACTCATTTAAGAGTGTAACATTTTTCACAAATCCCAAAATTTTGAGTCTTAGCGGTCACCTCTACATGAAAAAAATGTAAATAAACTGTAAAGAATAGTTCAAAAAAAGAAAAGTAAAATAAAAAATAATTATTTATTTAAATTATTATACACCACAACTTAGATAAATGTTATTGTTTGATCACAATCCGTGGAACAGTAAGAAATAAAAATTTTGACTTGTACGTAGGCCGGCCGCGCCGTTGATACATATGTTTCCGCACTTGTACCGTGTGTATATAGAGAGTTGTGTGTACGACGTGACTGTACGAGTGGTGCTTTATGGTGTATGCACAACGCCCAACGCAGAGTTGCAGCCCACCGCCATTTCGCTCTTCGCTGCCTCTGTCGTTCTTCTATACTCCTGTGATGCTTGATAGTCCCATGCTTCTTTGCATTTTTTATCGAAAGTAAGTATCATATTTAATTTTATATCCCACATAAGCGACTGTAATACTTGTTCTGGTTAGCGTCTATTCATCAAACAATTTCATACGAATAATTCTATACTTGATAATTGTTGAAGCAGTGCATGCTATCTGTTTTTTTCAACAAGTCTCGTGAGTGCTATATCTCGATATCAGTGCACTTTAATTGTATAGTGAGGCTATTGATGTTCATTCCTGTGATGTTAATTTCCACATTTCTATCTAATGCACGTCATCAAAATTAACAGCGCTGACACAAAATTTTTTATATTACATCTTAATTGAAGGGCACTAATAATAATTAAACCCTTCTCGGCTGCGATAATTTTAATAAAGTTCTGCGCAAAACTGTAGCATTTAATAGTATGGGAGTACAAGAGATATCTTTTCCGTACACCTCTCTTGCTCACTCTTATAGGCTTGAACGGATCCGTTTTACGCATTCTGTGCTCCGTGTAGTCACGCCCTCGGGCCACGGTTTCATACAATATTGCAGTGGAACTACTCTACTTATGTATAAAAGAAAGAGAGAGGTGTACAGAAAAATAATTAAACTGGCTGATCTCTCTCTCTCTCTCTCTCTCTCTCTCTCTCTCTCTCTCACTTTCGTGGTTTTGAATAGTTCCATTGTGATTTTCCGTGGATAACGTCCGCTCTATGTATAACCGAGGCTTTTGGCCACGGTATAACGCGTGCATCATAAAAATTGCCCATGCAGACACCGTACTGTTTTTTTAACATTTGACAATAACCTCTCTTTATAGAACTATAATTGCCGCTTAAAAGATTTTATGGAGCAAGATCCTATTAATCACGTAAATAACCGCAGTCTTTGATATTACGCAGATGTAGTAATCGTGTAAAGTATTCCCTCGCCCTGCAATCCCCCTAATACAAACAAAACAGCATAACATAGGCTTGAATGTATCCGTTCAGCGCATTCTGTGCTCTTTGTAGTCACGCCCTCAGGCCACGGTTTCATACAATATTGCAGTGGAACTACTTTACTTATGTATAAAAGAAAGAGAGAGCTGTGCCGAAAAGTAATTAAAACAGCTGAATTGTCTCTCTCTCTCTCTGCTATTATTATATATCTGCTATATCTATTGCTATGATTTTTTTTTTTTTTTTTTTTTTTTTTTTACATATCTTTACTTTCTTGACTTTACTATTGAATTTTTATTGTATTTTATAACTTGACTCATAGATAAGTCTAGCCCACAAGTATTATATTATTATTATTATCATTATCTTTGTACTAAAACATACGCCGCTGCATTGTAAGATATTACTATAGACTGCATACCGCACCAGTATTCCATGTAATTAGAATTAAGTTGACACCCTGTGATAAGCGAAGAAACCTGACTGAGATATTTTGCCAGAAAAATTTGTGACCATTTGTATTGTTTTGCGTTTAATTTATTGTATTGTTATATATTATATTGTTGTTACACTTGCCACACAAAACAAGCGTGGTAATTATCTTTTGTACATGAGTATAAATAAAGGCATCTATCTATCTATCTATCTATCTATCTCTCACTTTCGTGGGTTTAAATAGTTCCATTGTGATTTTCCGTGGATAACGTCCGCTTTATGTATAACCGAGGCTTTTGGCCACGGTATTACGCGTGCATCATAAAAATTGCCCATGCAGATACCGTACTGTTTTTTTGACATTTGACAATAACCTCTCTTTATGAAACTATAATTGCCGCTTATAAGATTTTATAGAGAAAGATCCTATTCATCACGTAAATAACCGCAGTCTTTGATATTACGCAGATGTAATCGTGTCAAGTATTCCATTGCTCTACAATCATCCTTATACAAACAAGACAGTATAACATAGGCTTGAACGGATCCGTTTTGCGCATTCTGTGCTCCTTGTAGTCACGCCATCGGGCCACGGTTTTATACAATATTGCAGTGGAACTACTCTACTTATGTATAAAAGAAAGAAAGAGGTGTGCAGAAAAGTAATTAAACCAGCTGATCTCTCTCTCTCTCTCCCTCTCTCTCTGACAGGTGAGTTGCGACTACACGCGTCTTTCATGTGCTCTCACAGGTCAGTGCTTTTCACTTTTTACTGCCGTCCGCTTTATTGCTTTCGTTGCAGATTCGCTTACTGGTCGGCTCGAGCGACAATTTGAGTGAAAACTAGATGCCATTATTCATTATTTGAGCCACAGTGAGCCCGAATCTGCAACGTAGACGTTTGGAGGTTGGGTTGTCTCCTCCCACCATTTTCCGGCAGCCCCACGCACGACAAGCGTCCAAGCTGCTGGATCTCCCAACAATTTTTACGCGTCTCATACTCCCAGGCAATAGCAGACATACCCATCACTTCCTCTATAGCCTCGGACTCCACCACCCCCACAACAAGATCCATATTCCCAACCTCAGCAACCAAACAACGTATCTCGCCTCCCTCCCCTCTATTATCTCAAACCTCGAAAGCACCCAAGACCATTCATTTTTCCAGCCCTCCGACCCATCGCGATTTATTTCTCACCTCAGACGCCCGCTCATCTAACATCACACAAATGCCCATCACTTCAACTAATGCTTCATCACTCTCTGCATCTGCATCGAATCAGTTACGGCGGGACACCCTGGACTGGTTTAGCAGTTTTTTCAATATCTATACAGACAACAACTGCAAACTCATGACCAGGCTGGGAAATCATGACTCACGCCTCAGTGCCCTTTAAATTAGGCTTACAGTGACAGATCCGATGGAGATTCGCTTCATTGGTCTTCCCCCGCCCCCGCCCGAACAATATCGCCCACTTGTGACCAAGAAACTTGCTGCCATCGGTCTGCATGACTGCGCCAACCTTATTGTCCGGATACGGCCATGGACTGGGAAAGCCACAACCACCGCAGCCACCAGTGCCATCGCCCCGACGGCGACTGGATTTAACCAGCCGCTATCGTTAATAGCTGAATTCGCTACCGCTTGGGTCCGTGACCTGGTGGTCTCCCAGTCGTACCGTCTAAGGAACGTAAAAGCCCAGGACCTGTTTGGAGTGGGCGGTAACAACGCCATCTTTTGCCGCCCGCTTTGGCCGACGGCTCTGCACCAGCTTCTACTTAAAGCCAGAAAGGCACAGCGTCGTTTCAAGTACCTGCCTCCAGTAGTCCGAGACTTACAGGTCTTTCTGCGACCAAATCGAACTGCTGACCTTATACCCATTCTCTCAGAGGATGACCTGGCTCGCCTTTCGCCACAGACCCCCCAACCGCGCCCATGACTAGCATCACCTCATCCCACCAACCGCAGTTCTCATTCATAAACTCTCTCGCCCCCATCAACCTCGCCTATTACACCTATCAATCCTTCAAATCCATGCTTCACGAAATCCTACTTCAGCGAGACTGGAACGAGTGGAACGAGCGCGCAGAGCGCGAGGGCATAGCACAGCCCACCAATGATGGCCCCATGTAGGGGTTTCCTAGCAGTGCGGGCGGACCTGTGAGTGGAGTGGCTGGAGTAAGTGGAGTTTAAAAAATCTTATCACTCTTCATCTTATCTTTTAGTTGCCGTCACCCTATATCTCTTTACTCTGCAAACTCTGCCAATTGTCCTCCATTCTCCCTGTTCACCCAGTCATTTCAGCTCCACCTCGCCAGGCGTCATCGAGCCTTATATTCACTAACAATGTCACGCGTCATTTTCATATCCTACTAGCACCTTCATGTTCTCTCTGCATCTCACTCTCACTCGTCTTATCCACAGTCTTCTTTACCTCATCTCATCAGCGCTCCTTTGCCATCTCAACTATACACATAGCCCTCCTTTTCTATTTTCTCTTTTGGTCGTAAATCAGCCCATCTATTGTTAACATTTAGCCATATAGTACTTTACTAGTTTTTCCATAGCAATAAATTACTGTATCGTACGTAGTTTAAACTACTTTTCTTAATCTAGTTCGTAAGCCATAGATTTTAAGTTTGCCTACAACCATGTAACTCAATTTTGGCCAGATGGGGATCTTCCCCAAGGCATAATAAATTCTAAACACTCTAAAAACTCTCTCTCACTTTCGTGGGTTTAAACAGATCCCTTGTGATTTTCCGTGGATAACGACCGCTCTATGTATAACCGAGGCGTTTGGCCACGGTCTTACGCGTGCATCATAAATATTGCCCATGCAGACGCCGTACTGTTTTTTTGACATTTGACAATAACCTCTCTTTATGGAACTATAATTGCCGCTTATAAGATTTTATGGAGCAAGATCCTATTCATCACGTAAATAACCGCAGTCTTTGATATTACGCAGATGTAGTAATCGTGTCAAGTATTCCCTTGCCCTGCAGTCCCCCTAATACGAACAAAACAGCATAACAATACTCAAATCATGTTGCAGCACAATGACGGGCAGCGAGGTGATGGGTAATAACGAGGGTAGGTACCATATTTTGTTTGTATCTTTACGGTAAAATAAACCTCCGTGAAATTTTTTTTTATTTATTGCAACTTTAAATTTTTTGACAGAACAGGGTAAGAAGCTGAGTAAGGCGAAAACTAAAATCGACAGTTTGTCAAACCAGCTTAAATTATGCCAAGGTAAAAATCATGAACTCTTACGTATTCTTTGTAATTAATAAATTATAATTATAACGAAATATATTTATTTCTTAGAAGAATTGGCGAAAGCGATAGATGAACTAGAAAAAAAAAAAAAAACTCATAACCAGGCGCAAAGTGGAATTTAATAAGTTAAAAGAACAGAAGAAGTGTGCCGACAATCAACTAGAGGCTCTGAAAGACGTATTGTCTCAAAGAAAGGTCAGTTAAAAAATTTTTTAAATTCTGGATTTCATTAGTATACATTATTTTCACCTTTCTTAACTTCAATACAACTGACCAAGTTCATCTAAATAATATTAAACAACAAAAAATTATATGTGTTATAGTTACATGAGAAAAAAAGTCAATTATGAGTTTTGGCGGTCACCTCCACTTGAAAAAAATGTAAATGAACTCTAAAGAATAGTAAAAAAAAAAAGAGATAAGTATAAAAAAAAAAAAATTATTCATTCAAATTATTGTACACCACAACTTGGATAAATGTTATTATTTGACCACTACCCGTAGAAGAGTCAGACATACAAATTTTGACATGCATGTAGGGACCGCGTAGACCAAAAATATTTCCACTTTCATTCTGACTATTGAAACGTCAATATTCTGTTTCTAATTATGTGTAAAATGATAGAAAGATAATTAATACTAACTGTCAGCCTGGACAGTATCCTGAACTTTAAGATATCAAACTGTAGGCCATTAAACCCATTCATACTTGGAAAATTCTTAAGACATTCTAGAGTATACATCATACCAAGTTGTTGAAGCCTGTATTCTGGAGCCAAAGATGAAATTTTATCAGTTAAACGAACAGAAGAAGTGTGCCGACAATCAACTAGAGGTTCTGAAAAAAGTATTGTCTCAAAGACAGGTCAGTTAAAAAATTTTTTAAATTCTGAATTTCATTAGTATACATTATTTCCACCTTTCTTAACTTCAATACAACTGACCAAGTTCATCCAAATAATATTAAACAACAAAAAATTATATGTGTAATAGTTGCATGAGAAAAAAAGTCAATTATGAGTTTTGGCAGTCACCTCCACATGAAAAAAATGTAAATAAACTCTAAAGAATACTTCAAAAAGAGAAAAGTATAGTAAAAAATAATTATTTATCTAAATTATTGTACACTACAACTTGGATAAATGTTATTGTTGGATCACAACCCGTGGAACAGTAAGAAATAAAAATTTTGACTAGTACGTAGGCCGGTAGCGCCGTTGATACACGTGTTTCCGCACTTGTACCGTGTGTATTTAGAGATTTGTGTGTACGACGTGACTGTATGAGTGATGCTCTATGGTGTGTGCACAACGCCCAACGCAGAGTTGCAGCCCACCGTCATTTCGCTCTTCGCTGCCTCTGTCGTTTTTCTATAGTCCTGTGATACTTGATAGCCCCATGCTTCTTTGCATTTTTTATCAAAAGTAAGTATCATATTTAATACTCTATCTCACATGAGCGACTGTAATACTTGTTCTGTTTAGCGTCTATTCATCAAACAATTTTATACGAATAATTCTATACTTAATAATTTTTGACGCAGTGCATGCTATTGGTTTTTTTCAACAAAAGTCTCGTGGGTGCTATATCTCGGTATCAGTGCATTTTAATTGTATAGTGAGGCTATTGATGTTCATTCCTGTGATGTTGATTTCCACGTTTCTATTCAATGCACGTCACAAAATTAATAGCGCTGACACGAAATTTTTTATATTACATCTAAACTGAAGGGCACTGTTGATAATTTAACCCTTCTTGGCTGCGATAATTTAAATAAAGTTCTGCGCAAAACTGTAGCATTTAATAGTATGGAAGTAAAAGAGATATCTTTTCCGTACACCTCTTTCGCTCACTCTTATAGGCTTGAACGGATCCGTTTTACGCATTCTGTGCTCCTTGTAGTCACGCCTTCGGGCCACGGTTTCATACAATATTGCAGTGGAACTACTCTACTTATGTATAAAAGAAAGAGAGAGGTGTGCAGAAAACTAATTAAACCAGCTGATCTCTCTCTCTCTCTCTCTCTCCCTCTCTCTCTCTCTGCATCCACCTGCTCAATTCCATTTTGGCATCTGGCGAGCCATTGTATTTGGCTAAGAAGTTCATCTTCCGACCACGCGATGCTGCGGGGTCAAGGAGAGCGGATCCCTCGGAACTAATTGTCCCGTAGGCAAGAACAGACATTTACATGGATTCCTTTCATATTACTGTTACCCGGCTGTGGAATCGCTTGCCAGGTGACTTGCGTGGGCTCTCGACGAGGCCTTGCTTCAGGGGAAGACTGGCGGAGTTCCTGCTACATGAACACTACAAGCGGCTGTATCCCGTCGTCAGTTATGGTGATAATTTGTGCTGTGTCTGTGATCGAGTGAATTCTACTGCGATGTATATTTACATTTGTGTTTTATTAACTGTTCTTTGCTGACATTTTAACCAGTTTTACTACTTATATGTATAAATATATATATATATATATATATATATATATATATATATATATATATATATATATATATATATATTACTTACATTTACAGTATTGCTCTTACATTTATCACTTCTTTAGATATTGTTATTTTATTTGTTAGTTTTATTTGTAAGTTTCATTGATATAACATAATTTTAAATCCTCTCGAACTGAAATATGTGTATACATATTTTGCAGTTACCTGCGGCAACATCTGTTGATAGCAATAATCATGTAGTAAGCCGAGCTATCAAGTGCTGTAGCTCTTAGCTCTTTAAAACAATAAATTCAATTCAATTCAATTCTCTCTTACTTTCGTGGGTTTGAATAGTTCCGTTGTAATTTTCCGTGGATAATGTCCGCTCTATGTATAACTGAGGCTTTTGGCCACGGTCTTACGCGTGCATCATAAATATTGCTCATGCAGACGCCGTACTGTTTTTTTGACATTCGACAATAACCTCTCTTTATGGGACTATAATTGCCGCTTATAAGATTTTATGGAGCAAGATCCTATTCATCACGTAAATAACCGCAGTCTTTGATATTACGCAGATGTAGTAATCGTGTCAAGTATTCCCTTGCCCTGCAATCCCCCTTATACAAACAAAACAGCATAACAATACTCAAATCATGTTGCAGCACAATGACGGGCAGCAAGGTGATGGGTAATAACGAGGGTAGGTACCATATTTTGTTTGTATCTTTACGGTAAAATAAACCTCCGTGAAATTTTTTTTTTAATTTATTGCAACTTTAAATTTTTTGACAGAACAGGGTAAGGAGCTGAGTCAGGCAAAAACTAAAATCGACAGTTTGTCAAACCAGCTTTAAATATGCCGAGGTAAAAATCATTAACTCTTACGTATTCTTTGTAATAAATAAATTTTAATGAAAACAAAATATATTTATTTTTTAGAAGAATTGGCGAAAGCGATAGATGAACTAGAAATAAAAAAAGAAACTTATAACCAGGTGCAAAGTTGAATTTTATCAGTTAAAAGATCAGAAGAAGTGTGCCGACAATCAACTAGAGGCTCTGAAAAACGTATTGTCTCAAAGAAAGGTCAGTTAAAAAATTTTTTAAATTCCGGATGTCATTAGTATACATTATTTTCACCTTTCTTAACTTCAATACAACTGACCAAGTTCATCTAAATAATATTAAACAACAAAACATTATATGTGTTATAGTTACATGAGAAAAAAAGTCAATTATGAGTTTTGGCGGTCACCTCCACATGAAAAAAATGTAAATGAACTGTAAAGAATAGTAAAAAAAAAAAAAGAGATAAGTATAAAAAAAAAAAATTATTCATTCAAATTATTGTACACCACAACTTGGATAAATGTTAGTATTTGACCACTACCCGTAGAAAAGTCAGACATACAAATTTTGACATGCATGTAGGGACCGCGTAGACCAAAAATATTTGCACTTTCATTCTGACTATTAAAACGTCAATATTCTGTTTCTAATTATGTGTAGAATGATAGAAAGATAATTAATACTAACTGTCAGCCTGGACAGTATCCTGATCTTTAAGATATCAAACTGTAGGCCATTAAACCCAATTATACTTGGAAAATTCTTAAAACATTCCAGAGTATACATCATACCAAGTTGTTGAAGCCTGTATTCTGGAGCCAAAGATGAATCTTCCATCTCTCCAATGAATATAACACAAGTTATTTATTTTGTCAGACCCTTCCACGGACTGCAATTATTGATTTCTTACTGATCTATAGGATACGTCAAAGATTTTTAAACATTATGTGCATAAAGTTATGACTCCATTATGGTAACTGCACTCGAACTTCTTTTCATTGTCATCTCAGAGGGTACTGTAGGGTTAATTTTTTGCTCCAGATTAAGGCCTCAACAACTTGGTATGATGTATTCTAGAATGCTTTGAGAATTGTCTAAGTAGAATAGGTATAATGGCCTACAGTTTGCTAACTTATAGATTAGGGTACTGTCCATACTGAAAGTTAGTATTAATTATCCTTCTATCATCCAACACATAATTAGAAACATAATATTGACGTTTTAATAGTCAGAATGAAGATGGGACTATTTTTGTGTGGTCTATGTGGTCCCTACGTGCAAGTCAAAATTTTTATTTCTTACTGTTCCACGGGTTGTGATCATACAATAATATTTATCCAAGTTGTGGTGTATAATAATTTAAATAAATAATTATTTCTTATTATACTTTTCTCTTTTAGAACTATTCTTTACAGTTTATTTACATTTTTTACATGTGGAGGTGGCCCGAAGGCGTGACTACAAGGAGCACAGAATGCGCAAAACGGATCCGTTCAAGCCTATAAGAGTAAGCGAGAGAGGTGTACGGAAAAGATATCTCTTGTACTCCCATACTATTAAATGCTACAATTTTGCGCAGAACTTTATTAAAATTATCGCAGCCGAGAAGGGTTTAATTATCATTAGTGCCCTTCAATTTAGATGTAATATAAAAAATTTCGTGTCAGCGCTGTTAATTTTGTGACGTGCATTGGATAGAAACGTCAAAATCAACATCACAGGAATGAACATCAATAGCCTCACTATAAAATTAAAGTGCACTGATATCGAGATATAGCACCCACGAGACTTTTGTTGAAAAAAACAGATAGCATGCACTGCTTCAAAAATTATTAAGTATAGAATTATTTGTATGAAATTGTTTGATGAATAGACGCTAACCAGAACAAGTATTACAGTCGCTCATGTGAGATAGAGTATTAAATATGATACTCACTTTTGATAAAAAATGCAAAGAAGCATGGGACTATCAAGCATCACAGGACTATAGAAAAACGACAGAGGCAGCGAAGAGCGAAATGGCGGTGGGCTGCAACTCTGCGTTGGGCGTTGTGCATACACCATAAAGCACCACTCGTACAGTCACGTCGTACACACAACTCTCTATATACACACGGTACAAGTGCGGAAACATATGTATCAACGGCGCGGCCGGCCTACGTACAAGTCAAAATTTTTATTTCTTACTGTTCCACGGATTGTGATCAAACAATAACATTTATCTAAGTTGTGGTGTATAATAATTTAAATAAATAATTATTTTTTATTTTACTTTTCTTTTTTTGAACTATTCTTTA
The DNA here is from genome assembly GCF_036245765.1 of Copidosoma floridanum. Lineage (NCBI taxonomy): Eukaryota > Metazoa > Arthropoda > Insecta > Hymenoptera > Encyrtidae > Copidosoma > Copidosoma floridanum. Next base: position 5,796,778 of record NW_028321917.1, on the reverse strand, counting down.
CAGTTTATTTACATTTTTTTCATGTAGAGGTGACCGCTAAGACTCAAAATTTTGGGATTTGTGAAAAATGTTACACTCTTAAATGAGTGTAATGGTCTATAGTTTTTGAGTAGTTTGAATTCATGTAATTGAAAAAATTATGTACTTATCGTCTATCTGTTACATGCTCTAAAGGGTGATCGGAGGAATAATCGTCATTTCAATGAAAATACTTATCGACCATATCACTATGAAAGCCCTAGAAACAGTGGCAGTAGGGCAAGCAATGCCATGTTCCAATGAATGTAAGTTTTTTTTTGCGTATTCAATACATTAACATTACTGTAAAACGTAACCAAAACATTTTCTCAACTATTGTAGAACATACAGTAGTTGTACTGTGAGCCTACAACTTCATACTCCCTACAAGGACCGCCACCTACGTATATCAGACATCATGGCCTCATAGGATTACCTAACATAAGTACAGGACATTATTGTCACATGCATTAAATAATGATTGTAACGTATATTAAATAAAAAAATAAATTAAAATAAAACAAATAATTTAATGCATTCAGATTATTATTATGAATAAATGTACCAACAGAAAATTCCGTAACATCCAACAATTATAAAGAGAGTCCCTTTCTAAATATTGAAGTAACAGTTATTAGAACTAACAGAGGATTCATAAGTACATCGTGGATTAAAAGCTTTACTTAAGAAGTAGAATTATGGCTGTGAGCGGGCTAAACGTAAAACGTGAATTCCTTGTCGTAAACCCAGCCCATTCCTTTTTTTGGATAAAAAATTTTTATACATTGTTTATGTAATAATAAACAATGTGTTTTATTTTTGGTGGGGCCTTTGTTCTGGATTTCGAGTTGTGAAATTCAGAAGTAGCACTTTGGCCGTTTTCGATATACGCGTATAGTGGAAAATCGTCGAAAACTTACCCGCCCCTTCGTTTTTTCTCTGATATTAAAATTGTTATACATTGTTTATGTAATGATAAACAATGTGTATCATTTTTGGCGGGGTCTTCGTTCTGGATTTTGAGTTATGAAAGCCAGAAGTCGGAATGAGTAAGAAGTTATAAGTCATCCAATCAAAGCGAGTGTAGTCTGTTTGATTGTAAACATAATTAAACTGATTTTATTTCTCAAATCTTACTTGTGCCGCAAGACCTTTACCGTCAGACAGACAAAAATAACAAGTTGTGGACGCAGAAGACCGTAAACCTTCATAAAAGACACACCGTCGAATCGGCCCACTCTGATCCGACCACTAACAAAAAAAAAAGTAGTAATAAGAAAAAAAGAGTCCCAGAAGGAAGGGCAATCCATTTATCCACGTGCACGAAAAAGGAAGAGGCGCGTGCAAAGTCCAATTACCCGACCCGTCAACCCGGAAAAGGCTGAATTTCCTCGCCGCTCGATCTCCCCAACCCACCGCCCAGTGTCGCCCTCGACAAAAGGGAGCTTGACAAACAACCCTAGCTTGCACGCGTGTGAGATAACGAGAAAAGCTCGGGCTCCCGGAAATCGAGCCTCCCTCTCCCGCGTAACGGAAACGAGGGACCAACGTAAGCGAGCGGATACGCGCGGGTGATGACACTGGCGCGTGGCCACCCTCCCTCACGCAAAGCCAAGCGTGTATCCAAAACCACCAAACACGCGTGCTGCCGTACTACAACGAGGAAAAGCTCCGGCAACGAGCTTTTCGAGGATGCCGTCATCACTCCCCCTCGTAGTATGCAGATGTATTATTTGTACGGGCACGTGCACCCCCCCCCCCAAAACTTTAAGGGGAAAGGGACCCGAGGGTGTTGGTTTAAAGTCAGACTTTGCCCACCATCTACTGTCCCCGGGATACAGGAGCGCCCCCCTGTACATCAGTACGTTTCCCGTGAGAGGATGAGCCGCGCAGCCATCCTGTATACGCGTCGTTTTCCGGAAATGGAGCGCGAATCGTTGGCGGAAGGCGAGTTTCGCGCTTGTATACATACGCTTTGGCGCTTGTGGGGAGTTGCCTTCCACTTGACACGCACTAGATTATATACACGACTGCGTTATACGTAGCGCGAGTGTCTACAGGAGAGGCTTTCAAAAATAATCTCATCAGCACACGAAGATGAATTGTTTGTTAAATCTTGCGCCGAGGCGTTAGTATATTATATACGCTTTTCAGGATGTTGTCCATTAAATTACCTCGAACTCGGGGGGGTACGCATTGGACCCTGCAATACTTTTTCTTCGCCTTCACGGGTGTAACATCTTGGTGTGGTTTTCTGAAAACGTAATGAGACTAGACTACCTATATATAAATGTAGGTACTCCGTTTACAAGGAAACACACTGGAGAGGAATAATTTGAGCTCGGTGACATATCCTTTTGGAAACTATATCGTCGGTGAATTTGAATCGGTTGTAATAGTACCACGCCACGATGATTTTCCACGCAAATAATTCATCATCAATGTGGGCCATTAAACTGTAAGCGCGCCTTGGATTTGACGAGAGAGTAAATATTGTGCACTGTATAAACTCATGTGATAAGCTTTAATTTTCGACTGAGCTCGATGTATATAGCTCATCGTCAAAGAGAGAGAGGTGCGTCGACACCAATAACTCCGCGTCACTCTCATATTAGGCTCAGACATGAGCGAGACTTTTCCCTGCAACCGGATTTCTCGCTATGAAAGCCAGCCCATTGCCATCATCCAAAGTCCATCTCGAAAATCGACGATCCCGGACTGATGATCTGCTCTCGAAATGTACAAGTCCGTCGTTTTCTCATTATCGACGAGCTCATTTCCTCGATAAACAGCGTATAGCAATTGTCCCTCGGTGGCAGATATTTTCTTTTTTCTTTTTCGTATACGTCATATACATGCGCGCAGGTATACATATGGCACATACACGCATCAGGGACGAAGGAAGCGGGCGATTAAGTTTTTGCCCCGCGCGCGAGAGAATAAGGACACCCGACCCAAGTGATCCTACGGGTATGTATGTATTTATACATGTGAATAAGCGCGAAGGGAGCGAGAAGAGGGGTAAAGGGATCGAGCGGGAATAACAACAAGGAGATGAAGGGGAGGGGCAAGGATATACACGCACCTGTTGTACCGTCTCTCTCTCTCTCACTCTCGTGCGTATATATATATACGTATACCTGCTCGTTTGGCAAGTCTCCCTGCTCCTTTTTTCTCCATCGCGCTCTCCTATATATATATCTGCTTCCGAGGCAAGCTCCCTCTCTTTCCGACGTATGGGTACTTTGATATACACTTGCGGCAGCAGCCCACTTCTTTTGCCCCGCTCTCCTGGCTTCCGGTCGTTTCCTCGAACTACTTATTGCCGTTCTTGTTTCTCTCCCCAGCTTCTCTTTCCTCTGGTTTACTAACATTACTACTTGAGAGGTGAGGGGGGACTTGAAAAATTCGCACGCGTGTGTTACCCTCTCGTACGCCAACCCTTAACCGTAGACTTACTTGTGTGCTTGCGGGGGAGAGCATTTTTTTGTCCATTTATAGTGCCTGTGCGAGCTAGAGGGTGGAAGAAAAACGGAGGGAGAGTTTTGAGGGGTCTTTTACGATAATCAGACGAGGTAACAGCTTCAGTTGCAAATTTATTATGTGATAGAGGAGTATCCTTGCCATTCGTGGATAGTACGGAAGCACAAAATCATGATGTATGCAAAACAAACTATTTTGATGTACATGTATACCATGTGCGTACGTAAGAGTTTTAAAAAATTATACATAACTAGTGTCCATGTAACATGTTGTCTTGGCACCTACATAGTTTTTAATCCTGAAAAGGCTATCAGCAGGACAGAGAAATAATGATTTAATGTAATTGAAAAGTCAATAAATAGTCATGCTCCATAATACCAAGTATATTTCTTAATGTTAATTTTTTTTTTTAATTCAAAATCGCAGATCATAACACCAACTACCGATGAATGCTCTTGATAATAGATTAAACAAAGGTTTTACTTAGAGATTATACAGTAAATCCGAGTAAATCTCAGTAATGTCGAACGTAAAAATCGGCCTTCTCCTGCACGAACCACTGAATTTCGAAACGCTCATTGACAATTACCATAAAACGGAAAAAGGAGCTTGTTTCACCCTGCATGCATACACATATAGCAAAAAAACTCGTAGTCAATCAATGCGCCCACGTACATTTACATGCATCTCTACGTCCGTACTAATGTCCTTCACGGCCGTATTGATCAATTAATGTGTATGATATCGTGGCCACACCAGTGAATAAGGTATATAATGTATATATACAAGATTTATTTAAACAATTTGTTAAAAAAAAAGGACCATCAAGTTAGATGCAACAACTTATTCATACACAAAAAATTTTAATTAATTTCCACGCGAGTAAGAAGAGATGTTTTTCTTTGGAGCGTATAGGGTATTATGTGTTGCGTACTACCTTACACGGATCCATAGACAACCTGTTGCATTGTACATGCTATAGTTTTCTTATAGAGAGAAGAAGACAAAAAAAAAAAAAATTAAAGGGATGGAAAAAAAAAACACAAAAGAGGAGCCTCGTATGACACATGCCGTCGTCTGCTTCCTCATGTATCGGATTACTGATATACTGTACGTAATACACACACGCTGTGCATGGGTTATAGGTATATACAAACTCGTTTGAAACTATAATGCATACAAACGCGAGGTGATGAAAAATTTACCTCATGTTGTCATCACGTATATATATATATATATATATATATATATATATATATATATGCACACGCGCAGAGTAAAAATCATATATACTATGTCTGTATAATATACTTTTTCTTCATGTTTACCGTGTGTGTATATACTTTTTCTTGACCCCCTCGAGTTTTCCATCCACAAAACCATAAATGCGTATGCGCACAACGTTTGCCAAGAGCCAACTGGTTCTCGACGCGGCAGCCTCGATCCTTAATCAGGGTAATCTTATTTATGATAATTGCGAGCGCGAACTAGTTAGTTATGTTGCGAGAACAAGAAAAAAAAATGAAATTGTTTTTCCAGCGCGCGATCGAGCGTGATATATTTGCGCACGAGTGTTGTACCCTACGTACTCGATCGCTGGAATTAATTATTTTAATATATTTAAGCATACTCGAATCGCTCGTTTTTTTGAGAAAAGCCTTACTTTGCCCGGTGCGTGTTTTGCAAGCCACGTACATTTTACGCGTAAAATTTATATTATTTCATGAGCGCGGCTATTGGCTATTATAGTTTTCTGTTTTTACTTCATCCCAATAAACTAGAGAGTACTTACGTTGTATCGACTGACGGAGGTGGAGAGGAACATGCTTTTGTAAAAAGATGTATGGAGATGGTCAATTTGTTCTTTTCATTACGGAAAATTTATTTGTCTTTAACTTAATTCTGCTCAAAGAAACATGAATAATACTTATATGTTTTTGAAATAATTAACTGCTGTATAAGTACTTCTAGTTTTCTGTTAAGTAGTAAAAGGCAGATTGGGTAAATATACTTTTCTTTTACGAGATACAAAATTACAAGATCTCATGAAAGGCTAGACCAAATTTTAAATTAGTGATTTGTACGTTAAGAGGTTTGAATTAAGTTAATAAAAAATCTGGGCGTATCAATTAACATGTCTCGTAATAAAGTTTACCATCATTAATAAATGGTATGAAAAATGGCTATTTCTAATAAATAAATGAATAAATTAATCACACGAAAAAGTATTTCATTGAGATACCATTACAAAACAGGTATGTGCAATACTTTTTTGGTATGGATGCGACAAAGGCCACGTACCAAAAGTCAATTTTTGTTACATTCTTGCAATTAGCTTTACACAAGTGAACTAATAGAAAAAAAAAAAAAAAAAAAAAATGTGCACAACAGCCAAATGGTTTCAGAGACCAAGTCAGGCAACGCTCCTCCGCATCACCGCGTACGTCCCAAACAACGACGCCGACTGTCTCTGCAAACGCACATCTCGCGAAAGATAACCAGCATCCTCGTCGCGGATCAGAAAATCGCTCGCTCTGATTCTCCATATAGCCTCCATAATCGCGCGATATTGGCTACAGCGGGCGAACAAAAAATACAATCAAGAGCATTGAAACCTCCTCGAAAGCTCCTTCGATCCAAATACCATCCATCGCAACTCGCGTCGCGAAAAACACATTACTTTGCCTCCACGCGCTCCTCGGATATACTCTCGCCCCATTAGCCTCTCCCGCACTCGTCTTTTTCTCCTCGTCACTTCCTCCCTGTCGTCTCCTCGGCTCGTTTCGCTTCTCCCTGTTATTTGCCCTCTCCGCGTCCCTTTGATATTCTTTTCTCGGCTGCGCACACTTATTGCACCCTCGACTTTTTTCGCTCACTTACGACGATTTCGCGCTATGTGCGTATACGTATTTTTAGAGAAAACGTGACTTTTGAACACGTGTCGTTTCGCGCTCGTGTTTGCATTGGCGGCCCCCACGAATAAACTGGCCTTTGGATCTTTACGGGAACGTTTACGTCTCTTCCTCCTCGCCTGTGCTGGTGCATTTGGAAATAATGTAACTTTCAACGTCGCGATATAAGCTCATTGTTGATTGCAATCGTCGGCCCAACCATCAAAATTGTCTTATATTTCAAACTGAGACTTTATAGCAGATTTAGTAAAAGCGGTACAATCAGCTTCAAAAAAATTGGATTAAATTAAACATTAGTGTTTTTTTTATCATTATTCCTGATGAATCATTCGAGTTATCCCATATCGTACAGCAAAAGATTACTAAAAAGTGAGATAATAAAAAAATTCATACTTCAAAATTGGATCCATGCGCAATGTCTTATCTCTTGTCTGCTGTGTGTAATTATACCAATGGCGTTTTTTTTCAAACTTTTAATAGAAGTTTTTCTCAAACTGTGACGGTAGGCTTCCTCAAATTTCGGTATGTTATTATAACTCTCATTTACAATAAGATACTACTTTTTTGAAAGATTTGTAAAAATATTTTCCGAGATATTGGTGAAAATGTAAGTTTCGCGACGACGTTCTCATAAGAGCATGTGCATAAGATCCTAACTTTACTATTTCTTTTTTCAAAAACTGTGACGCTACGGTTCCTGAAATTTTAATATATTGTTGACACAATGAAAACAAACACATAATTTTTTGAAGATCATAAGAAATTAGTATATCGCTCTAACCCCCTTAACCAATGGCACTTCAGCAAACTAGAGTCGCGTTCCAATGCTATCGTAACTCAACACACCGACACGTTAAATTTGCACCGTACGATTGCTAAGTACACGATGTGCACCACATTTGCATCCAACGTGAGGAAGACAGGAGAGTTACCCGTCGATGTGTAACACAAAGCACAACCGATGCCAGTCAAATTTCACCTTTTGTAATCAGCATCACACGCCAATTAGGTGAACGTCTCAATAATAATATATAGTTGTAAGACACATTAATACACACACTCCAACCTCCACTTCCACCTCCGCTGCTTATCTAATTACCGCACACGACTCTGTATATAATATACAAAGGCTTCCCTCCGAACCCCATAAATAACATCATATATACATATTGAGCGTCAGGAAGCTCGTACATGTCACATACACACAGGAGAGAGAGACTGTATTGTAAAGAGGCGCTGCACGATGACAACGGCGACGCGTTCTGCTCACCGAGAATGGAAGCGTCGGCCGATGAAGTAATTCGAATTACTCCGATCAATCTTTCGCCGCTATATATATATATACACGCTGCATTGCAGTTGTTGCCATCAACGTCAGCGCTCTATTGCACATAGCGCAAGGGTCAATGCGCCCCTGCATCGCGCTTCGATGACGCTTTGTATAAATTTACAATAGTCGGAGCTTAAAAGGAACGGCGATTGGAGCACATCACGTGGTGTGTCTTTTAAAGGTCTTCCCATTTGAGCGGTACACCTCTCACTCTGCGCTCTAGTTTCGCGCCATTGCCAACACGTGTAATAACAATGAAATGCTGTGCTTGCTTATACACTTGTCTGACAACGCGATTTCGTGTTGGCTCATTTTGACTGCGCGTCGGTGAGACGAGAGTCGCTTTTTGTGAGACTGTGGGTGTAGACGGTAGGTTGAGAGTAATAGGTACACACGAGGACATTTAGTATTCTTCTTCTTTTTTTTTATTGCTTCTTGTCGTACTTGCACGGAAGGGGGGATAGACGACGGCGACAGTCTGGAAAGCCCATTGTCTTCCAAAGGCAGACGCATCGAGATGAGTTAGGGATACTCCTGCGCTCTGGATTCTGGATGCGTGCACAATAAGTACATGGGGATTGTTAATTAAAGCTAATTGAATTCATGTCTCGCGAAAAGCGCACGGTTTGTATTGTGTGCGATGTGGAGTGCACAGGATTGAGGTTGAGGGAAGTCGTTTCGTGCGCTCAAGATTATAACAAAACGAGAGCGTATATAACTTTTACTCGCGTGAAGGCACCGGGAAATGAGAAACGAGTTGACACGAATGATGGCGGACGGATAGACTGTCTCTGGATGAGGTTTCTCATCCTCCGAGAGTACCTTTTTTTACAAGCTAATTATCATCCAATCGATACATTATCAATTAATGTTTTGGATATTCGCGTTGGTTCTCGGTAACGTTAAAAATTAAAATCATTTCAATATTGAATTATAGGTTTAAGGTGGGGGCTTCGCTGTTTTTTTAACCAAGTGCTGACGTTACATGAAAATTGGTGATGTTATAATTTGAGTATCCTAAATTCAGGAGCAAAAGTAAAATCACAAGATTGATGACTTCATTTCTGAAAAAATCGTATTAGTTGCAGAATCTTGTATACAATTTGATATTAGAATGACTTATACTCGGAAATGAAGTGATGTGTCTTTACAAATCCAAGACATATATGTTCTTTTCCTGCTGATTTTGTGGGGATCATAAAATAATACGTGCATTGTTGGCTCAGATTTTTTTGAAAATTAATAAACAAGTAATTTTTCGCCTTCTGAGCAAGCACGCTTGGTGCCTATAAATATCAAAATCTCTTTTTTCCTTGTGTAGATAATTTACAGTTTTTTAAAGCAATTCTACTTCTTTTAGTTGAAGATCTAGTTATCATAAACATTGATGGAAAATTCATTACATACTCCGCCAGGATCTCTCGGTTGGTACGGCACTAAAAGACAAAGGTAGATTAAGGGTTTTGAATAACTGATCGAAGGATTTTGTTTAAAAAATTGATTCACCAGGCTATATAACATTGTAATCACTTAAAAAATCCTATCTAGGACAATCCAGTTGCACACTTCCTTCACGTATGCGCGAGCACATGATGGATTGCAAAAATTGTTAGCAAACTCAGCATTGTACGCTAATACGATGCAAACTGGTTATTACAATTTCAAACTACTATTGCATAATAAACCACTTGTTATAATTTTAGATTAAGAAATATCCTTTTGTTTATAAAAGACACATCAAAAATAATCTACGACATTATTACCGCCAACAAACTATTTTTGAAACTTTGCAGTTCTGATCCGTCGTATATGATGTATTGAGATCAAACTTATGAAATGTCTCTCTTGTTCCCCACGTGTTTTCATATTAAAGGACCTGTAAACATTACTCCGAGTTTTGTCAAGTAATGGTATCTTAACTCTCGGACATGCTATACCTAGCTCTATTTTTAGATACCTACATTTGAACATGACGTAACAATGAACATGTCTCTTTTTAATTCCCATAACCATGTGACCTTCTACGTAAGATTTTTAAATTTGACTTGAAAATTATTACCCACTGCTTAAACGAAAAGTCGTTCCTGCAATTATCAATACGTAATGATTGAACCTCCGGCTGCTCGTGGTAAATTTTTTTTTAACATCTGAATGTCCATTGTGTTCGTTCGGTGACTGACGCGTGCGTCAAAAAATACGCGCGGAAAAAAATCAGTGCTCCGAGAATATCCGTCCGTGCGGCTCCCAACGTGACTCCATGAGGCCGGACACGAAGGCCCATCGAGTCGTTGGGCAATAAAATTGACGTTTTTCGGCCACTTGCGCGATGGAAGAAAAAAAAAAAAAATCCCTCGCCCCGTTTCAATTTAAAAAGAGTTTTTCCTTACGTAATGGTGTTATTGTAGGTAAAATCTACTTTAATCACTCGAGTAGCTGTACACGAGACCACTCGAAGCTACACAGTCGCACACATAGCAACGCTAAATTACCGAAACAACAACCAGTGCACCACCTTCCGCGTTGGGATTAAATAACGTTAATAGAGCCACTTGAAGCCTCGATCCTCTTTCTCTCCCTCAAATGCATTTATATATATATATGTGTGTGTGTATAAGAGCATCGAACCATTGCGCAACGTAATATTCCCCCTCCGGTAAAGTGAACCCGGCTCTTACACGAGGGTACACGTGTACCCCCTCGATCACGAGGAAGCCGCGCTTATTTTTTCTCACAATCGAGGCTGCGCGCTGCAACACATCATCGTCTCCCGGTCGTAAATAATAAAGCATGTATGCTTGCATCCACGGAAGGGGGTGCACGACACGAGAGGCGAGTATCCTTTCCCTCGATTGTGTGTCCTCGCGAGCGACGGGCGTATTTATAAGAGCAGCAGAGTGTATATGTCATATACTGGCTGCAGTCGCGAGGGAACACAGCGAAAGGATCGATGGAGAAAAATCGGAAGGGTGGAAGCTCTCGGGTGAGTGTTTGCGAAAGCCAGCCGCGATATCGGGTCGTGTGTTGAGAGGATGACGAAAGCTTCGAACGTATTCAGAAGGACTTTTTTTTTCTCTTTACTCGAGGAAGAGTGGTTTGTGCGCGGCTCGGCTTTTTTTAGTGGTAACTTATTGCTCGGAGTACTCCATTGAAAAAAAAACAACAACCGTCGCATGATCGACTCAAAAGTGTCTTACTTCTCGTGCCACTACTTTTTTCAAAAGAGGTCCCAAGGGCCATTTCAAATTAAGCTGGAGACGATAATACTACTCTCGTTTTTTTTGAGTCCGAAATGCATTTGTTTTCCCTAATACGTCAAGGCTTTTCAAGAAAATTTTCCACGTATACGCCCGCAGAGTGGGCTTCTTCTTTCATTTTCCCCCTTTTTTTCCTAATATCACCCTCGTTCCCGATCGAGAACGTGATTCCCACACAGCTTTGCTGTAGGAAGACGTCGTCCTAGTGAACGCGAGACGTTATATAGTGTGTGCACCAGTACAGGGCGCAGGTAAGTATATAATATACGTGGGTCGTAGTAATACTGCAGCAGCTGTGCAGGTTGTACGAGGACAGGATAGAGAGAGAGAGAGAGAGGCCAATACGTCCCGACGCGGCTGGATGTTTTATTCATCGGGGTGTATCGATCCTCTTCTTCGCGTGCACGCATAGAAGCTTGTGCTCTCTCTTTCTCAGCGATTGACGAGTGGAGACCCTCGGGTCATTATACCATTGGTATACTACAGTATTTTATGATTTTATCATTGTCGATCGTATGATATTTTTTTTTCGTATGTGTTTCGTTTGATGATAATTTTCCATAAAAATTATCAAGTCGTTTTTTACGCGTAATTTTTTTTTGTACGCAAAGATGCTGGTTACTTTGAAAGCGTGTTCTGGTCAACGTGGCCATTCGTCATACGGAATCAAATGAGTTTTCAATTGACGTTTGTGATGGATCTTAGATGGTATCGTGACGAAAAATTTATTTTAGAACCATGACATATGGACAACTTACGTGACGTGACAGTCTCAATCGAGTGATCATATTTTTCAGTCGCTCACCTGGAACAAAAAAATTTTACATCCGGTTATTTACATAGAAATTCTTGTATTTGATTTACAATTAAATTATACTACATATTTCTAACAAAAGTCATGTTTCATTCTCAACTACTCTTCGTAAATACTTGGATATCCAAATAATTTTTCATAAAGTCTAAATTCAATATCACCAACGCAATAAAAAGAAATGTAATAACGTCAAAAAAATATTATCAAATAATATTCTCGTTGATTTTTTTGTATCGTAACGATCGGATATCGGAGTGTAGTAAGTGATTGTGTCGGTGTTTAAATAATCGAGATAAGGGTACGGTGGTAGTACACTACAAAATAAAAAAAAAATAAAAATAAATCAGGTAGACAGAGTTAAACCATTAAAAAAATAAAATAAGGAAAACTTTGGGTGTAGCATTGACGATCATCGAAGGAATATTTTTAAGGAAATAAGAAAAATAAAAATAAAAATAAGATACTCTTCCAGGGCCTGAAAAAAAATTGGGAAACGAATTGAAGAAGACGCGAAAAAGAAATGGAGATACTTGCGAAAACATGAAAGCGCAAACAAAAGAAAAGACAAAACGTAGTAGGAGAGATGAAGAAACTGTCCAACGCAACAAGTGACGTAAGAACGAGAAACGAGACATAAAAGCTCGAGTTTTTTCAACACGAGTATTAAAAATTAAACTTGAAGAAGCTCAAACAGGATACGAAAGTTTGTGTGCAAAGAGATAAGTATATTAATGGAATGAACCAAGTGGGAGGGGGATACAAAGAGGATTTTCGGAGAAAGAGGAAGGGTCCAAATTGAATTAAACTCTCGATGAGTTGGCTGAAAGGATAATTTTCGCCGACACTGTTGGGAAGGTGGCAAAAACAACCCAAGAAAAAAGATATCCAACACAACCCAGTTTTATGTATTCGTGACATCCAGAGTACAACCACGTATAGGTGGTTAGAGTACACACGAAAGTATCTCTATATGTACAGCACGTAAAAACAGGGTTTAGTATCGGATGTTGCCGCGACAGCATAAGGCAACCGAGTGCCTCCCCCTGCTGCTTGGGCCCTTGTCTTCTTTGCGAGCAAGTGCCAAATTACCCGAGACGAGCAACGGGAAACGGGCAGTGGCACAACACACGAGTCATCCTTCCTCGCTCGATGGCCTTCTGTCACCCCCTCCCCACCTTAGCCTCCCTCCGCAAGGAGGATATAATTTCACGCCCGCGGAAAAGCGCCCATCACCCCGTACCCACTGGCCGGAGTAAGTATATTACCTTTTTTTTCTTCTCTCCTTCAACGACGCACCACAAATTATATATTATAATACGCTCGACAAGTGCGGAGCGGTCACGGCGCATTAGTCCATACGCGGATGCGCTAGAACCACTACCGTATTACCCAACAACGCGAGAGGAGTTTTTTTTTTTTTTTTGAGCGGACAGACGGACAGGGCACACGTATATACAATTGTACGCAGGTGCGGTCAGGAGCACCGCAACGCGCGCCCGTCCGGGCGAGGGGAAAAGAATGCGAGAGCTATCTGTTTTTCCTTGTCTCTCGCTCCTTATCCACATGGTAAAAATTTCAGGAACAATTGGCCGTCGTCGCCCGTGGGTTTTGCCATCTATAACATACGTTTTCCCGGTCGAGCGTGAAAATCGGAGCGAATCGACGCGCGTAACGACAGCTTTAGAGGTTTGTTTAATGAATGACACGGCCGTTACCCGTGGCTATACATATATATATATATACACACGTGGTGTAGGTATACGCGCGGGGAGAGAAACCGAGATTTGCAATTTAAAACGCTGCCGTTATTATACGTGTACACACTCGATTGGGTTTAACGCGGCGCATTCCGGGGTATACACATATACAAATACGGACACGTGGTACGCTTCGGAGCCGTGGGCGGGGGGGAATATCAATGAAATACAACGTGGGTACGTTTTTTCTTTTTTTTCTTTGGAGGGGATAAAAAACAAGAGATCGGGAGGAAATTTAAAAACAGTTGATAAGCCTCGATCTGTATGACAACGAACAACTGTATATGTATAAATGTGTATAGCAGTGCTGAGCAAGTGAAAAACGGGACTCGAGCGATGTACAGTTCGCATGGGGTAAGTATTATAAAATGCGATCTTTGGCACGGATGGTAGTGAAAACCATCGGATTTCGATGAATTAATCCATTCCGAGCACTGTCCGTATGGAGCTCACGAACGAAATTCCGTTCCGAAATTGAAGACGCGAGAGCACGTTTACGCGCACGCGTGTTAGCTGTACGTGGGGTAATATCAACCGTTTCAATAGTATACGTATGCATTTGTAGCAAAAGCATATTTTGATGCAGCAACGTGTGCGATGATTAAGGTTCGTGCTCGCGAAACGCGTGGAAACACATGCGATAAAAACAACTCGATTCCAAAGCTACCCGTGCCCACACGTATATACATATATGTACAGAGTAGCCGCGCAAACAGCCCCGGAATAAAAAAAACAGTCCCTACTCCACTCCCTGGATTTAATGAATGTGCGTATTATAAACCTACATCCACGTGCACGAGGCGTAGGTATATCTGTACTTTGGTGTTCGATACGGAATCTTTAACTTTCAAACAGCAGCAATTTTTCTCATTCCTTTCAAAAATGTTCCTCCAAAGCCCTATAGCTCAGCCGCGACCCGAGCCATTAACTTATATGCGTATACACACGTATATATAACAATACGCGCGAGCTTAGCGAGAGGCGTGTGCTAATGGCCCGATAAATCGCTTTCCGCGAACTCTCGCTCCTGCGCTCTCGTACACCGGTGTGCTCGGGAACGCGAGAATTACATATAGACGGAGAGAAAAAGCTGGGTGCTGGGCATATATACCTATACGTTTAGGGTACACATACATAGCTCGGCTATCCCTCAAGCGTGTGTGGAGGTAAGATCTAGTTGTGGGGTACACGTGCTCTCCCTCCCTCAGAGTACGAGGGGAAAAAAACTCGTCGTGATCGTCGTCTCCTTGTTTTCTTGCGCGCAAAAGCTTCGAAACATACGGACGGGGAAATAATACGAAAGAGCTCTGGTCTCTCCGAGCTTAGAAGCCCATATATCGGAGGCAGGCCTTAGATGGTCGTGTCACGAGACGCGTACGTCCCGGCAAAAAAGGCGCGTGTAATAGGTATACGTGTACGACGAGCTTGAGCGACTGGCTCGCGCGTTTGCACTGCTCCCGTGTGTACAGTTGTGGGGAGACTAGGAAAAATTTTTATGGAAGAACTTTTCCGTACGAAATATTTTTGGTACATAGCAGCCCCTCTGCGGTTCACGAAAATCGAGCGAGTTTTTTATCCTTTCTGCATCACGGAGTGTCAAAGGAGGGTAAAGTATCTGCAAACAAAACTAAAAAGGAGCCGGTATTGAAACTGGATATTCATGTAATTGCCTTTCTTTTTTTGTTTGCTTGATACATAGGTACATACCAGGGTGTAGAAAAAAAACAATTTGAGCGATTCACGTTGTGTCACCATATTGCAAGCAGCATCTTTGAGACGTATCTGTGTAATTATTCGCTCGAAACTTAGGGTGGACCAGTGATGGTTAACTTTGGCCATCAGTGTTTAGACAAACCGTGGAACCAGTATACAATTTCGCTACTGCGCGAACCGGTCGATGCAATGCAGTCCGCTTGAATAATAAATTTGCATGAAAAAGGAGGAAAAGACCCGCACAGCAGTGGCGGTAAAGGGTAATAAAACGATAGCCCCGCAGGAACGCGGTCCACTCTACAGCAATGAAATCAGTGACGCTCGAAATAGCGCGAGAAAACACACCTGCTACCTATATACTTGAGTATAGCCTCGAGATAGCTTCGTCCTTGCGGAGTATTGTTGAAGGGGATGGACAATGATGTAACAAAACTACCCCTCTATTAAATGAAAAAAAATCAATGAAATTCCAAAGAAGTAGGTGGAACTTTTCGAAGGTTTTTTTTATGGTCAGTGTAGAAAAGGTAATGAACAAACAGGTGGGGTTGTTTTTCTATTTTGTCATTTAGCTGGATTGTCGAAATATGTTGAAATATACTTTTTTTTTCGTTTCACCCATGTACACAAAAACTTACGAAGATGAAAGCGCTGTTATGTTAAAAAAAAAGTTAAAATATTCATAAACTTAAATTCGAGTCGTATACCCCACCTACGTTTTGACTGATTGCGTAATCCGTGTCCGTCAAATTTTGTTTGTCAAGGATGAATGATAATTTTTTCATGATTCACCTGACGTGCTCAAAGGATTTCATTTAGTTTGGGTAATGTAATGTAATTTTAGCCTCACACGAAATACTGTAACATATTTTTAATTATGCAATGCACGTCATCAAACTATGTTTTTTTTCTCTGTTAAACCTAGATTACAATTTTGGATGCAGATAAAAATTAAAGCTGAAAAAAAAATATTACTTCAACTCATGAGATATCAATTGAGACGTAGGGTATGTAAAAAAAATCGACTGCAACCGTATGAATCGAGAAAAAAAGTATGAATAATAAAGAGGAGTACACTGCCTGCTTGAAAAGGTTTGGCCCATTTCGGGACGAGTAAGGGGAGATTGGGGGGTCCTTTCAGTGATTTTTTTTTTCTCTTGATTCGATACACACGTCATTAACAAGTGCAAGAGTCGAACAGGTTTAACAGCTTTGCGCAACACCTCGTACACATATACAAACTTGCTCTCGCACGAGGGGGCAATTATGCAAGTGTCATTATATCGGTGCTTTGAACTGTTTGGCTGAGCCGAGAGGTTTTTTTTTCAATGTTATTCGTTCACGTCCATTGAAAAGGTCGAGGCGATTTTGGGATCTTGGACTGGTGCGTTTTTTGCGCTCCCCTGCCGTGACTTTTGCAAAGGTAACTGTTTCCTCGACGGTTTAAGAGTTTTTAAGCAAAGACTTTCTTTTTAATTTTGACTTCTGACGTATCAAAAGAAATTTTTTTTCTTTCTTTTTTTTTTTTTACAATTTCACTGTTACATGGACAGTTGTTTTCTTTTATCATAAAAAGGTATAACGTGATCTGGAAATGCTGGCAAAATTTCAGTTGGTACGTTACTGAGTCAGAACTACATAATTTTATTCATTTGAGTAAAAATAAAATTAAAAAAATTACATATCACAAACTTTAAACATCGAGTGTGCTTTTTTTCTTATCATACCCCTATGCCTTTCACTCGATTTTTTTTAGATATGACATTTGTCGTGTTAAATGTTTCAGGCACGAGTATACCATTATCCGTTGAGCTTACGAGTGGCGTACGCGTTATTTTTTTGACACTTCATGTGCAACCATTGTGTACAAAGTAGGTAATTTCCTTGTAATGTACAAATCAAGTTCGTATCTATAGAGATGAGCACATGTGACCTATTGGAGAAACTCTTAAAACGAATTTTTCTTTAAAAAATTTCCACTCCAATTCGTAGACTACGCATTTTTTTTTTTTTTTTTTTTTCAAGTGTTAAAACATCGAAACAACTGAAACGCCAAACCACTTCAACATTTTGTACAAAACAAGTTGATTGTAAAAACGCACTCGGGTAAAGAGACACCCTTCGCTCCATCGCGACTCGCATTCCTCGGTATAGATCGCAAGAGTAAAAGAAACGGTTGGTATTTATGCACGGCACCTATACATAATTTCCGAAACCACACCTACACGTGCAAATAGCGTTGGAAAAAGGGGGAAAGCCTCAAAGCACGGATCATGCAAATATAGTCCCATTGTGCGCACGAGCCAAGGACAAAGTCACTCCGTAACGAAGGGAAGACCCCTTGCACAATCAACTCAGCATAAACAATTATTTTCACTCTCCGCGCGTAATCTTGCAAAATCACCGCACTTTTCGCTCGGAAAAAAATCAGAAATTCCTCCGGTAGGTGTATAGCACTGGCGCGGCGTTGAAAAGCCCCTGCCTCGCATAAATCAATCCGAAGCTGTTTAACATGCGCTCCCGCGAAGGAACGCCACGAGAGTAGATCGGCAGGGTATAATAGTTGTAAGCGACGAAACTCGTTTCAGTGAAAGTTCCGAGGCTGTATCATCATCATCATCTCTCTCCCTGCCAAATGGGAGCGAGAGCTGCCTGTCTTTTAATACACGCAGTAATTAATATACAGAAGGAGAGATTCCGGAGACGAGGAGCCAAAGTTTGAGCGAGAGAGAGGGGGAAAAAAGTGTTTGCCGCCCACGCGGGAGAGCCGCGCGTGTATGAGTACACCCTTGCAGGCGAGCTTCGGTTAAAAATACAACTTGGCTCTGGAATATAACCGAAAGGGCTCTCTTGTTCGGCTGCGTTTGTGTATACATATTATACGTATCGTCGGCTGTTGAAAAATCATTTTTGATACGAGACCGAGTGCGTTTGACACACAATACACACACCCGTCGACTTTTAAGTATATACCAGCGATCGCGTGACGAGAGCGGAGATAGACAAAGATACGCGTGCTTCGGCCCATGTGGGGAGTACTGTGGCGTACTCTTTTATTTTATTTTATTTTTCTATGTATATAAATCCACGTATACTTATAACAACTAATTTGAGTACATTGTAACGTGTGTGTTAGTGTACGCAAAATCTGGCCAGAGTGCCAGGCACGTGTTGTAAACGAAGTGGAAGAAGAGACACATGAGTGAGAGACAGGAGAGGAGAGAAACGCCCATCTATATGTGCACAAGCATGCAAAGGGTAAGAAAAAAAGAAAAACGCTGGCTGGAGAGTGGTGAGGGCCAACACCGGCCTATATGAGCCATCACTATGTTGGGCCTGCTGGTGTTACTCTGCAACTGGGCACAGCTCCTATGTATATATTACATGGGTGACCAGTGCAGTGAACTTGGCAAGAAAGCCAAGGTTGCTCCTCGCGTCTCTTAGTGATCTAGTTTATCTCCTCTTCCTCCTTACACGTGTACTTGTGTACACACCGCACTGGTGCAGGCTGCTATTTAAGCACTTCTCTCGTATTATTCTTCGTCAACGGGAACGACGACGATGACGATGTTCGTTATTGCGCGCTTGCTACACTGCGCGGCTTCTCTCGCGCACGCGGTGGCTCGGATATAATAGTGCCGATCGTCGCGTGCGTTGTACTGTTGCTGCATTGAACGTATATACACACAAACGCCCAGAATCAGTTTGTGTGGTGCAAGTCAAAAGTACGCGTAGGTGGGTGTCCTGTTGTTGCTGCTTCCCTCTTTGAAGCAGATATTAAGAAGTAGTCTCCGTACCGATTTGTTTGGTCGGTATGGCGCGCGTGCAGGGAAAGAAGCCCAATAAAGAGTGAGCTTTGGGATGTGTCTCCTTCTTTCGCCCGGATTGGAGTGGAATTTTGTTCACAAGTATAGGTACACTTGCTCTCGACGCATGGGAAACCTAAATGGTGTACACTATTCTTTCCCTCTTCGTTTGCCGTTGGTTCTCGAGGATGCTATTTTTAGGATTCGAGGAGGAGGGTACAGGCACGGCTTGCTTATGCGACGTATCTGCTTACTATTGGGCTATACGCTATACATAAAGGGATCATTTGATTAGATAAATAAACCGTTCTCGATGAGAGATAGTGAGTGTATGGTACATTCACCAGATGATTATACGGTGATTTCTATTTTGGGTTTCAACGTCTATACCGTATCATAGCAGCTGCATATTATATACGCTGCTTCGAGATGGTTTGATTATTAATTGAACCATCGAGTCCTTGCTGGGTCTGAAAAACGATTTCAACTTTGTTTTTTCGTTTAATTCCATTGAAATAGACCCAGACACCGATGTGACAATACCATCTTGGTTCCATTGTGGTGGGTTGAAGAAAAAAATTTTTTTTTGAGCTGGCAATAAGCAAATGCGATAAATTTTGCAGATGATTAATGTCCACTGTGAGTCCCTCTCGTATGTATATGTTTAATCACAGAGCAGCCCTCGCGCAAAAAATCCCACCCCAAAAGAAAAAAAAAAACTCAATCGCTGTACATAATACTCTCATAACTGACGATAATAAATGTTGCCTTGGCCAAAGTCCGAGCATATATGCACGTAAGCAAATCCCTCGAACAACGACTCACTCACGCGGCTGGTATCGCAACCACAAAGCTGCATTCGAGAGTCCGTGGGCTAAGTTTTGTACACCGAATGTATAGTGGCCCAAAAGGCTTTGCAAGAGAGCAACGAAGAAGAAGAAGGAAAAAAAGGACCGAACCGCGCGTCGACGGTTGTACTGGCAAAAAACGAGGACAGGAGGGCAAAAAGAGAAGCCTTCGGTAGCTGCTTCTCTGGGCTCCTGTGTAGAATGATGTCATTGTTGTCGGAGGAGGAGGAGGAGGATGAGGAGAACCTCGGGGGCGACGGAAAGGGAGCCTCCGCGAGGATTTACACGCCTTCCGAGAGGGGAATTTGTATGTGTTGCACGTGTGTACGGTGGCATAGGCCGGGGAATGTGCTTTTACGCGCGTGTACTGTACACACGATAGCTGCTTCTCCTCAAGAGCATGTGTTTTTAACACCACGAGCGATCGGACTTGATTGAGCATTCTCTCGCGTGTAAGTAGCGAATGAGCTTTCAACGATTTCATTGATATTAACGCAGGCTGTTTCGATTACACACGCGACCAACTGTTACACGCGCGATTACAAATTATCCATTGAACACGTTGTAACTGCTTATCCGTGGGAATTGGGAATACGTGCATGATTGCTGACTCAGCCATCTTTGCCTCAATGTTTTCCCTCGTAAAAGGAATTTGTTGTATTCGAACCAAGTGGTATCTCGTTAAAGAATCATTTAGAATATGCTTCTCTCTACCATCTGTAATTCCACATTTACAATGGTATAATCAATAATGCATTCTCTATTAGAAGACCTTTTGTAGCAAGTAGAGGGATTGTGGTTGGTAGCTTTTAGTTATTCAAACGACTGTGATTAGAGTGCGGCTTAATATTCCGTGGCCTAAACACTATGTACGTAACGTTATACGGATACTGTCATCACAGTGGCACTGCTTTACGTACGTTCCAACTCACGCAGTCTCACTTGGGGCGGCTGATCTTCTTGGGCTCTGGAGTAGGTATTTGTTTGTAAGGACGTGAGACGTGGTGCGGAAATCTGCTACAAATCCACCTGCTCAGAGAAATTCTTCTGTAAATAAACATTGTTGGGTCTGATCTTCGGATCTAAAGGCATTATCAGACGCTATTGATTGAGAGGATTGTATTAGTTAGATCCTCTAAAACAGCCTATATTTTGATGGGATTCCTATTCTGTACTACAATTGAGATTCCCAAAGGTTTTAGAAATAAAAAGTAAAGCACCCACTAGTGGTAAAAGTACTCCATCTGCAATCAACACTGTTATCTAAGCTAGATGGTGTCAATGACTGTAATGTTTAATTGGCTTAAATAGGGAGTTGAGGGAGAAAGATAGAAGGATACTAGATGGTGAATTAAACGTCGATAAAATTGGTATGGAACCAATATAGACATGGTCCTTGCCAATCAGCTACAACTTCAGCCAGAAATGGAAATCTGTAAGAGAAGAATTATATGACCAAAGGTTTTGCATCGTAATCACTGAAAAGATAAAAGTGATCACCCAGCTATGATGAAACCTGACGAAATGTGTCAATTTTCCTTTAAAGGAGCTAACAATGAAATTTTCACTCTTTCTGAGGAGTTAAAAACTTGTCCAATCCCCCAAGGCAGCTCATCTATCGCCAGCTAGAGCATTGTAGGTGAAATTGATCTGCTCACGTTTGCTCTTACCCCGTTTCTGCAATAGTCGTTGGTGTGGTTCAACTCCCCCCCCCCACGTGCTTTACCACCTCACGTCGAGAGCTATACGATTCTGTCTTTCCTCGCATTTCTCGCCGAATCGCATCGACCATCACATAGCAATAAGGGAGAGCTAAGCTCGAAATGTTTCGTCCATCGCCAGTCGTAACATTTCATTGATAAAAGAGAATGGGTATTCACATTGGCTTTTACACTTTTGACAGTTATTTGCATATGTGTTTGGGATAACAAACTTATTTGTACAGTTATGACAACATACTACAATTTTAAGCAACAAGAATCGAGGAGATTTAGAAGATTAAAGTATTATCACAGCACACACAACGATCGTTCGAAAGCTTAAAAATGTAAATGAAAAATCCACTTTATGGACGTAATAAAAGAAACATAATTGTATGCAAATATGGTATAATACGGATACTTAATTTTTTTAATCCTCACAAAAGTAAATAGCGTCTGAGTAAAGATGACTTCGAGTAGAAAATAAAAAAGCGATGTGTAGTCTTGAGCACTTAAATTTATTGACGATAAATAAGTTTTGCAGGTTTTTATCTCAAAAACGATGGAATTAAACCGTAAAATCCGTGCAAAACCAGAGAAACATTCGTGTGTATCAATAGTATAGACATTTATGTCGGATGTAAAATTCCGTATCCAAGAAAGACTTGTGTCTCTCCAGTTTACTACGAGTGGATAAAATATTTGTTACGTTTTCCAATGAATAAGCGAGCGTTGGCGTGATTGCAAAAAAATTTTTGTTGTAATATACGTTTAAACTTTTGATTGATTACCCAACCTCTTTCTGGATAAGCTTACTGTGTAATCCCAAGGATTATAGGATCAGCCCACAAAGCCTGAATTACTCAATCGCATGATACTTGGTAGGTTTCCCTCGTTTAGCATTTCAATTGTATTATCTTATTCAAGAATGAGGATTCTGAAAAATTACAAACTATGTTGTCATTCAAAATGAAAAGATATACAAAAGAAAAAATGGTTCTTACGTATAAAAGAAGAAAAAATATATTTATGCTAAACTCCTGCCTTTGCTGTAACCATAAAATTGAGTTTGGCTGTAAGAGGGTGGTAAAGATTGATGCAACCTCGAGCCCAACAATCGCCTCTGGCTTTAAAGTGGATAATTCCTCGTAAACTCGCAGTCAATGTTCATCCAGTGCGAGTAAAAAAAAAAACTCTTTTTCTACAAAAATATCATCCTTTCGAGCTATCCTCCTCCTTTGCTAATCGTAAGCTCGAAATTTACGATGGCAGCGAGCAAACGAAACGACAAGACCAGACGTGTCTTTTTTATTGAATTCCCAAGACAGGCCAGAATGTGGACGAAATTTATCGCGTCGATGACGAGATCCTTAAAGGCACATTTGCTTGGTAGAAAGAGAGAAAGAGATTACCTCTTCTTCAACTTGTGCATTCGAGGCGCGTGAGCGTTTATTTTTCGCTTCGGGTGCCAACAATCGAGTACAAGCGAGTCATCGATGGCTTTTTCTGAGGTTCTCTTTCTTTTTGTTCACATTCCCGTGGGAAAAAAGAGAAACGTCGAGTCAGAGTCAACGGGGAGATGATCAAGTGGTTGGCACTTTTTCCTCTCCCTCTGCACCGATGTAAATTCGTCAAGGATTCAAGAGAGAGATTCGAGTTGAAATTAATTTCAATAGATATAATTGACAATCATCCAATTTCCATGACTACATACTAAACGTCTAGTTGAAGCTGAATCGTCGGTCGCTATACGTGTATTTACCACAAAGGTGGGTGTTTCGCGTGCAATTGTGATGTTTTAAAATTGCCATCCGTACACAATTGGGAATTAACGAGAACGATGCTGGGAAAACTTTGTTGTCATGTTCAACTTGTATGTATGCATCCGTCTCTCTTTCGATCTACATTTGTAGCAGGAGAAAACAACGACTCTCCATCATTTTCTATTTCGCCAAATTACACGTCATAGCACAACGAGATTTTATACCACGCAATCTCTATTAAATTTTTGTGGGAAAAACAAAATCATGCCAATTTCTCAAACCCAAGTGGTTATAAAATACACTCGTTGAAAACCCTGACTTTGTATACCGTGGTTGCAAGTAGAGATTTTGCAAATCACCACGAGTCGACGTGGCGCGTCCACTCGAGTCGAGAAACAAACGAGCCTCGGATCCGCATAAATAATAAAGATCATCGCGGCCCCAGCTCTCTGGCATTTTGCTGCCTCACTCGCGCGCGTATACGGCCCGTCGAAAGGAGCACCGAGACGAATCCGCAAGGTCACGGCGCGCACTTTTACGAGCAGCCGAAAAAAAAAAGGAAAAAAATTAATTTGCATCGATGGTCGGAATCCCGTGGAATGAGAAAATGTTTCAATACGATAATTCACCTTCGTTAAGATCGTTTTACCCGGAACGCCGAATCTCTCGGGCCAGTCCACATAAACACTCTTGATTAGGGAACGCGACAGCGGGAATAAGCGGGAACGGTCCTAAGTCACCCCTCTCTCACGGAAAAATTCCACCGAAAGAAAGTTATATCCTCCCGAATGGGATACAAATATTATCTGCCACACTCTCGGCTTGACCGTTTGTTATTCCATTCAATGTGCATTTATATATACATGTATATATGTGCCATCGACCTTTACAATATTCTCAACGCACACCGCAACGACTAAGCAAGTAAAAGGGAGTGAGAGAGAGAGAGGGGGAGAAGCCTTTTGCACGAGCTGCCGAGTGTACACAAGGAGAGAGGAGGGAAGAAAGAAAATGAAAAATAAAAGTGCATATCCTACGGGGCTGCCAACGCATGGGTCGCCGTTCGTCATTGGGTTCGGCCGTCGGGCAAGGCTGCCTGGAGGACGACGGGTTGACGGAGCGCGCGCAGGAAGTGCCGGGACCCTTAGGAATGCCGTTTACGATTCCCAAACAAACATAATCTGGCATGCCGGTCTCTCTCCCTCCAATTTTGCACAAGTCCCCCTACAACTTGGCTCGGGGCGCACAGGGACCTTTTCCCGTGTATAATATACTGTCATTTATACACCCTAATGCACGCGTGTGGCTGTATATCATCCTATCACGCAGCACGTGTGATTTCTCTCTCTCTCTCTCCCTTTCTCTTTGCTTCGAGGTGGTGGTGGAGTGTGTTTGTACGCGGGTATGAAAAAAAGGACTGTGCCCTGTGGGAGGAATCGAGCTTGGAATGCGCGAGTAAGAGAGAGGGGGAGCTCGCGTTACCGAACGATTACGATCGAACAAAGGCCGAAATCCGAGGGGTCCGGCCGATCATTGTGCACCGCCGGGCTGCGCCGAAAAACGGGTTTTTCGGGTTTTCAATCGCCCCTCCCGCTCCCACCTCTCTCTCTCTTTTTTTTCTTGATCCCTTGCGTTTGCGTTATTACCCTCCGCCCCTATATAACTAGCGAGGTGGTTTTGTTCCTCGACGGGACGGGCGTGAGGGATGGACTTTTGTGCGCCGGTTTCGAGTTCCATTGCACTGTGAGAATAATGGAATCGACGCGTGCCGGTTGCGGTGATCCACGTTTTTTGCGTGCTTTCAAACCCTCAGGTGATAGTTGTTTCCTCAACGGGGCAAAGTTATGAGAAAACCGGTGAGACTTTTTTTTTGCGTAAGTATCCATCATTTGACTTAATTTCAATTCGCTCCGTTCGCCAGGAGCTGAGTAATGAATTTTCAAAGTGCCGTCCTTATCCATTATTCCTTGCGGGCCGTACTAAGGCAGAACTATGAAAACCATTGTTTGCAATACGTGAAAATTACAAGTGTGTCATTTAATGGGTGGTGTAAATTTTGTATGTTATCAGCATCGACGAGAAAAAAACAATGTTAATTGCAAATCTTGGGTTGTTGAGGGTAAACTCACGATTGAGACTGTGATCTCTGTGTTTTATTATTTTTCGAATTTAACAGATGGCCGAGTACGTCCGTTAAACAAATTTTGTTTGTTGTATGTATATTTGTTGTCACGTGACTGAAGCCTTTTTATTTGTCGTGTGATTGGTTGAGATATATCACACGGTTTACTTTGCAGCTTTTTATAAAACTCAACTGCATTAAACTGTAAAAACAATGTATATTAAACTAGTTAAATGAAAACAAAAATGATCTCAAGTGCTACTGTTTGATTTTTCTTTGTCCTCTTAATACAAGCAGTTAAGTAAATAGCTGTTTTTTTAAAAATCAGCATGAAATAAAATTCTAAATATTATTGTATGAAATAAAGTATAGTATTCATGTATAATATCTCGTGTTTGGTCTAAATGAGGCACATTAACATTAGGAGTGTTAACACGAAGACAGACACATACTTTGCATATGTTATTAAATGACACGGTTTTATTTTTCTGAAAAAAAAACCCTTATCTCATGAATCGGAGTCACTTGAGCACAGGACGCGTTAATTGAAAAAATACAAAACAGCTTGAAAGAAAAAAAAAATCTCGATTAAAAACATAGGCTTGAAAATTAGTTTCGAGGCTGAATCGCATGACCATACACGCACCCTGCAAATGGATTTCCGAGTCGGTTCAAGTCCAAAATGAGCCCCCGAAAAAAAAAAAAAAAAAAAAACAACAACAAATCCCTGCACAACCAATACACACCCAAGAGCCAAGGACGGGGGTATACGCACCATCGAAATTCGGTAAGAGCGGAGGGAGAGAAAGGGCCCCGTCTCTAATCTAAACATCGACAGGGCCCAATTTGGCGAGTGATGCACGAGATCGGTAATTTTCAGCGGCGCGCACCGTAAAGAAGACGAAGAAGAAGTAGCCACCGACCAACCGTATACATACACAACGCCGCCCGGGGAATCCATTTTCATATTTTACAGCTTCTGTTTCACGGGGCCTGCAATATCGACGCCGTGCGCGAGAGGGACCCTCGTGTTTTTCGCTAGCCCGGCGTGTGCTGAACACATCACCCCTGGGCGGTGTAATATCGGGAGCTCCCCCCAGCGAGAACTATCATCAGCCTCGTCTTCTCTCTCTCTCTTCCTTCGCGGCGGGCAATCAAGGGCAGGCTCACCGCCAGCCCCGGGGGCTTCCGGCTCCCTTGGGGACTACTGGCCCGAACGACGGCGATGATGATGGTGGTCGGTGGCCACGATGCTCGTCTACGATACCGCACACTCGACACGTTCTCGATGCATGTGTGCTACATAATGGAGATCTAAGGACTAGAACTTTTTGTTTCTTTTTTTTTTTGGAGGCTGTTGCGAGAGGGGTCTTTGTAATTTCGAGCTTTGGGCTGCGCGCTGCGGTTGTTATTGCAAGGTATAGAGGATACAGAGGCGCCAGGTGCACGGGGAAATTAAAGCTGTATGGACGGGGAGTCAGGTGGAGGGGGACGTGCGACTCTTTGATCTTCCTCTTTTTTTTGCTGAGGTTTAATGGGCTGTTGTGGTTGTTCGTTGAGTGGTTTTTGGTAATCGTTGGGTCCTATGCTCCTACCTCGTGTCTACCCGCAGGAGGCGAGGGAAATTAGACGCCACAGGTGTTTTCAGGCGTGAAAAGTCCAAAATAAGAGAACAGCGAGTCTTTTTTCAAAATACTTTTTTCTGCGTGTTCCAGTTTTGTGTATTACAAGATATTTAATTTATTAATGTTCAGGAGATAGAGTTGTTTTGGTGCTAGATCTGGTGGAATGACTTTCAATTAAAATTTTGAGAAGTCAGTATTATCTTTTTTGTAAGAAGTTTTATATTATAAATAAAAAAAGAACTTATGGAACGAAATTAAAATTCACACAACGAAACGGCCATCCGCCCACTCGATGGGTCATCAGGTGATTTCTCCGACTAAATTCCCTTACCGGACACTGCGAGCGATTATTACCTCGAAAAGCGACAACAGAGCCGGAAGCCGTTTCGAATCAGCTTTCGCGGAACGCCTCCGCTTCGTTACTCCGACTTTTTGTCCCCCCACGTGCCGCGCATGAGAAAAATAAGCTCCACGAGTAAGGAGCAAAAGTGCACTCTGCAGTATATAGCTCACAGTAGCCTGACGTATATATATATATGTATATACACTAATATGGGGACGTTTCGGGGCTAGCGACAAGTTGACTCTGCTCAATAGGTAGCATCATCGCACTTCCTTTTCTCTGATTAAGCTCTCTCCGCACTCATCGGCAGTGGAGGCTGCATTCACACTTACATTATATCTTATGTAGGACTGTGTGCAATGCCTAGACTGTGAATCGAGGGGCTACGCCCTTTAAAGTATTTTGAGACTCGTCAAGTCTTTGAAAGACCTTGAATGAGTTATAAAGTCTTTTTTAATGACCTCAAGCTACAGGCCCTCTTGAAGTTATGATGAAATGTCTGAAGTTTTTTGAGATTTGTAAAGTCTTTGAAAGACCTTGAATGAGTTATGAAGTCTTTTTTAATGACCTCACGCTATAGGCACTCTTGAAGTTATGATGAAATGTCTGAAGTTTTTTGAGACTTGTAAGGTCTTGAAAGACCTTGAATGAGTTATAAAGTCTTTTTTAATGACCTCACGCTATAGGCACTCTTAAAGTTATGATGAAATGTCTGAAGTTTTTTGAGATTTGTAAAGTCTTTGAAAGACCTTGAATGAGTTATGAAGTCTTTTTTAATGACCTCACGCTATAGGCACTCTTGAAGTTATGATGAAATGTCTGAAGTTTTTTGAGACTTGTAAGGTCTTGAAAGACCTTGAATGAGTTATAAAGTCTTTTTTAATGACCTCACGCTATAGGCCCTCTTGAAGTTATGATGAAATGTCTGAAGTTTTTTGAGATTTGTAAAGTCTTTGAAAGACCTTGAATGAGTTATAAAGTCTTTTGTAATGACCTCACGCTATAGGCACTCTTGAAGTTATGATGAAACGTCTGAAGTTTTTTGAGATTTGTAAAGTCTTTGAAAGACCTTGAATGAGTTATAAAGTCTTTTTTAATGACCTCACGCTATAGGCCCTCTTGAAGTTATGATAAAACGTCTGAAGTTTTTTGAGACTTGTAAGGTCTTTGAAAGACCTTGAATGACTTATGAAATTTTTCTTAATCACTCTAAGCTGTAGGCATTCTTGAAGTTCTGATAAAACATCTAAAGTCAGTCGATCCTTCAAAAACAGGAGGTCACGACGGTCAGTGCATTATCAAAGTCGAAGAAAGGAGTAAATAGTATAACCAAAGAGAGTATAGAGAAAAAAAAGATGAAATGTATAAAAACGGGAGAGGGATGCCAAAGAGTACACAAATAGTAGCATACAAACATGAAAAAGTCGTGTCCCTAACTAATCTCGACAAGCTGGCGAGAGAGAGAGAGAACCTTCCCAAGAATGGAACGAGAAGGGAAAAAAGCCCAGGTAGGTATACATGTACAGCATGGGCTACCGATCCCGAGCAGTTCCTCAGGCAGCGTATGGGTATAATAGACTATAGAAGAGCCGAGAATCGCCCTTCGCTCGTTGACGGACCAAGAAGAGAGGACGAAACCAGTCGGACGGGAGGGACTAGTGCCTTGTACAGGTATACGCTCTATTTCTCTCTCGCGAGATTAGAGCTGACTGTAGATAAGAACGAGAGGCGTATACCGGTTATATATCGCGCATAAATGTGCACTTGTAATATACGCACACATGTGTATTAGACGCGTGTATGAAAAATGGGATTATGATTTTCTATCGTAGGCACCTATATACACCCAAGAGTTATACTTGGCTGGAGTATACATCAAATCGAGCACGCGTGTACATAGATGTTTATCGAATTACGACCGATAAAGTGGCACATGCATATACATATTCATAAAGATGCTATTATACTCTTGGGATAGGAAACATTTAGGAAAAGTAGATCGACCCGCCTCCCCCCTACCCATCTTTCTCGTTAAGTGAGACTCTCGCGTCTAACTGTTCATATGCGTGTCCGCGGGTATGTGCTTCACATTTTTAAACTATAAACTCGTAGAACGTAAAGCGATATGGATCAAGTTCCTAAGTAGCTATACGTGTGTCTAAGTATACATCAGGTATGGTAGCGAAGGGGGGGAAAGGGGGGCTCGACTAATCCGAAAATTCTTGGGGGGACAGTTTTAATCGGTGTGGTGTATACTTTATCGTGCCGATAAATCTGTTCCCGTGGAGAGAGAGAGTGCGTTTTAATTGCTCCCGGGTCTTATATAGCGAGCTAGTATTGGTATAGGCGCGCGATAAGAGCAGGTGGGGGGAAAAGGGGGGTTTAATAACGCGGTATCTCCTTGGCTCCGAGTGTGGAGGGATTCCAACATTAAAACTGCATTACTGCCGATGCTGCTGCTTACGTGTACCTGCATCGGTGATTAAAAGTAGATTTTGACGATAGTGTCGCGGAGGTATAACACGGGCTGGTGCGCTTTTCATCAGAATGCGTTCTTGATGCGCATTTTTTCAAAGTTCCTCGTCGGAATATCATACGGTTTTTCTTAATGCATACTTGGTTACACAAATACGCATTTGGAACCCAATATTTGAAAATTTAAATCGAACATTCGAAACGATCTACTTGTTACATATCAAGAGCAAGTGCAAAAAAATCAAGACG
Source organism: Copidosoma floridanum (assembly GCF_036245765.1). Classification (NCBI taxonomy): domain Eukaryota; kingdom Metazoa; phylum Arthropoda; class Insecta; order Hymenoptera; family Encyrtidae; genus Copidosoma; species Copidosoma floridanum. Next base: position 5,766,569 of record NW_028321917.1, on the reverse strand, counting down.
ATAGCTGTCTTAAGTATACTTTTATGGTACAAATAAAGAATACGATATAATAATATCATAGACCGTTATAGTATTGTGTATACAGTTGCAAGGCAATTCACGATCGTTATGTTAATAGAAAGAAGAGATAAGAGTCGAAGGAAGAGAAAGAAATTAGAGTATGGACTCACCGTACTATATAGTACGAGATACGCCAAAGGGGAAAGACACCAGTCGCGTCCGTGCAGCAACAGCGAGAGAGAAAAAAGAAAGAAAGAAACAGAGAAAGAGAGAGATACGTATACGCACACGGGCACGATCTCCGTCTCTCCTGGAATGCCGTGTCGCTGGGGCAACGTATATATATATATATATATATATGTATCCACCGAGAGACTAGTTATCTCCTCTCCTAGTTTGCCGGCTAACCTAACCGCTTTTTCTCTCGTCTCTTTCGCCGAGGGGAGGAAAAAAAAAGACCGTAAACCGAGCTCCGCCGTCGCCGCCGCGCCCGACTTGACGTAAGAGCGACTCTTCCCTTCTTCTTCCTTGACTCTCCGTCATATCCTCGCACCATCTTGCCCCCCTCCCCCACCCCATCTCTCTCTTTCGCGTCCGAGAGCTCAAAAACTGGTTTTTCCCGCAAGATCTACGATTTTAGGGTTGAGCGTAATTTTCTCCCGAGGCCCTTCAACCGCGTCTCCTGCACGCACCGACAGACCGCAGATGAGCTCGGAGGACAGTCGGGGAAATAACACGCGCCCGGCAGAGGTTTCTTCTTCATCTTCTTCCTCTTTGTTTGCACCGCGTTTTTCCGAGCGAGGAAATTCTTTTTTTTTAAAGAATGAGTATAATGCACAAACAGACGGCCTCTGCGTGGTGATTTTTTTCCGGGAGGCCGTGAATGTGATGTACGACACCGGTCGAGTTTGTCTTGGAGAGAAAAGAGAGATTTTCACGTCGGCCGTATAATTTACCGGGGGCTCTCCGCGCTTCTTGAGGTTCCGCGCGAATTTCGTCCATAATAGAGCGATTCCGCACTCGAGGGACGAGAGGAGAGGGCTTATTTTGTAGGGGTGCATCGGGTGTGTTGCTCGATCGTTGAAGCTTACAGTTTACAACTGCGCCAGAAAGAAAAGGTATGGCTCTGGTAGCTCCGCTTGAATTTATGGACTCATCGGGTGTAGGAGAATTTGTTGGATCAATGGTGAAAATGCATGAGTCTCGACTTACGCTTTTGTTGCAACAGAATTAATATGCATTATGGTATCCAACTTACCATAAGCCTTTGTTTCAAGTCTCAAGCGAACGCAATGCGTTTGTATGACGAAGGTAATGATCTGCGGTAAAAAATTTTTAAACGAATAAACTCAAGATTCAATAAGCTTCAAAAAAATTATCCAAAAGTTCGTTGCGAATGGGTCTGATAGTGCTGCAATCAGTAAAATCAATTAATAAGTCATTCAAGTTGAGTAATGTGTTATGCGACGAATATATTAAAAAAGTATTTACATTACAATTGGCTGAGTTATCGTAAAATAATTAAATGATGGCGCACAAATGTCTGATAGTATTCTTTAAACTATTCTTCAAAGACCACTTGAAAAATTGTATTCATATCAAAATGCGATTTTGAATTTTCGCATGAAAACCTATTGCTCCATAATTATTCTTGAATTGACGCTACAGTTTATTAATAATAAATTGTTTTTGATAGCTGCAACGTAAAATATGTCAATCATCGCACACGGGAGAATTCTTTTTAGATTTAATCATAGTAGGTGATCCCACGTAATTTCCAAACAAAGCAAAAATAACGCGGAATAATATTGGTCTTCCCTTGCAAAGTCACGATCGATATTACACCTACACGTAACTGGGGAGTACAAAAGCTGGACTCGCATCTCTCGTTATCGGGCGTTTTATCGGCAATCGGCTTCCATCCTGCGTACACGCGATAGCTCTACAATCACTGCTACCCTTTCTCTCTCTATCTCTCTATTTCCTCGCTTTAATGGCACAAACACGCGCACATAGAGCGGAGGGAAGAAGAGAAACTCTCGCGCAAGCAAAAGGACTCGTCAAACAGGCCGCAAGGTGCATTCCGTGGAATAACGCGTTAGCGTTCCCCTCCTCTCTCTCTCTCTCTTTCTCTTTCCTCTCGTTAGTTATCATTATCGGGTCGTTGGCTCTAATTATTTTAAGGGCTCTTTTTGTCCGGTATCCACGCTGTGGCAGCATCAGCACCGGATGTCGGGCTTTTTAGCCCGGGAAACCTTTTTTTTTTTTTTTTTTTCGTCTACAGAAGCCGAGAGTGCACGCGCTCTGTACCTATACGCAATGTATGTGCTTACTCGGTAAAATTTACAATCGGCCATTTTTGCCGGCGCTCGAGAGATTTATTTCTATTTTGGAAACACGCACGCGCCGTTGGACTGGTAGATGTACATATATACTTTATTGTGTAGGTGGCGATGGTATCCGCTTCGTTTTGCGATAAATTTGTCCTTTTTTTCCACGCGAACGCCAAGAGATCGGCGTACAGGAGAGTATGGCACTTTTCGTTCGGTCTTATTTATCGTTAACTGATATTTTAATCTGGCATTTTTTAAATTGCTTTTTATTACTTTCGGTATTTACGAGTTGAATTTTAGCTTATATTATTGTATTAAAAACTTGATGATCGAACAAAATTATATACAAATGATGATTCATTTCAAAAGGATAAAGTCAATTAGAAGATGAGGTAAAATTACACACTACTCGTCAAACAAGTTCCTCATAGTTACGGAACATGAAAATAAACATAATGTTTATAAACTAATTTATTGCAGAAAACAGTAATTTTGTCTCCAAAGATGCAGATATTGTCAATCAACACGAATTTACAAGGTATAGCTCAATTACATATTTTAGTGGTCCACATATTTTAACTCAAAGATAAGTGATTAGTGTGCATCATGGTAAGAAACAAGTTGAACTTGGACATTATACTATCTAATTTAGTAACATAGAATCATACATCTATGTTCCAATAGATATTATATACAAAATTTTCATAACATGATAATCGTACTGAAAAATTATTCGCAAAGTCATTTTTATTATTTAGACTCCAAAATTTTTGCTCAACATCAAGGTATACAAATCATTAAAAGAAACATATGAGCTACACATGAATATGTACTTTATTCTATATCGATTTGGTAAAAGTACATAGCCTTGATATTTTACTTGGCTAAGCTTATACTAGCCTCGAGATGGGACTGTCTAAATTTAACTCGAATCCTCGCCGTGCTGCCCGAGACCTTCTTAGGGCTTCGAGGCTGTTGGGTAACTATATGTCTATCGTAGCAATGAATTTTTGGCAAAGCCTGCCGTTTGGTAGCGTTTGAACTTTTCGTTATACTTTCATTGTACAAGTTATATCGCATACATATGTTAGGCAAAAGTTTCGGGAATTTATTACTTTCAGGCGACCTTGAATCATCGTGTGAAAATTGCCAAAAATAAATGGACTTCATCCTGTCAGATGTATCTGAGCACCACCGTTTTGGAGGAAAAAAAAAACAAATCTTGGATCAGCATTTTAGCAGATGTTACCACGTTATTCGAATATTAACAGTAAATTAAACCAACGAGTTTTTTAACGAATGCAAATTGTATCATTCAAATTTAAACTGGACTCTCGAGAACCGATAGAAAAAGGTGTTATTGAACAACTTATTTCAATAAAATAATGTACATCTGAATAGTTGGACTCGGTTGTACTTGAAGCATCATCAATAAGTCAATAAACAAAGGAAAAAAAAACCTTACACAGTTTAAGCATATTTACACAGATGTAAATGCAGCGCACGTGCGCGTAGAGGTATTTTTACGGGCAATTATCTTAGCTAATTCACTTTCTACGAAACATTAGAGGGTAATATTTACACTTCACGGATACCCGTTATACGTTGCATCGAGTTGGTGAAGCCTCAGGGAAGACTATTTTTCCTTGACAAAAAATATTGCGATGTCAAAGAGATACATACAAATGACTATGTTTACCCGGAGCCCATTAATTGTCGGTCAGTCGTGATTTAATGTATCCAGTGAATTATAAATTTTAAATCCTCCGACACAACAAATACAACAAAAATAGCTTGTCTACGGTAACCATGTGATGTCAAGCTATTTGTCTGATCTTTCAGTAAAAATACTAAATCATCGCGTTTCTTTACTCGATATGGATCTAACGTCAGTTTTCAGTCCCATTGCGTATATATCTTTAAAATCAAAGCTGATACCAAAAAAGATTTAATGATGTATTTGCCGAATTTGCATCTTCCCGTAAAAACAACAAGAACTCGCGCATCTACATGTGCATCAGTGCAAAATAAGGATCTTAAAAACGAGAGTTTTGATGTTCGTAAGATTTTATATTAACCGAATTATTGATAAGAATGTATTATCAAGTATACTGTCAAGGTGATTATACCCGAAGCTATTTTTACTTTCTTAAGAGAAAGTATTTGTATATGCATGGTGAAATCCTTAAGACACGTAAAACTTTTAATATTTTGACTTGACAATTAAAATCACTGCAGATTTTGTCTTTATTTCAATGAAATAAAGTATGTCATAGCAAAAATTAACAAAAAAAGCATTTAAAAAATAACCAAATTAATTTGCTTTTCAATGCTCAACCCAGCTCTTTTAGTAATATAATTGATTCACGAAGGCCAAAGGATGTCAAAACATCCTGTCCAAGGACTAATGAGCGCCTGCAAGGGTGTTGAATCGATGACAAAAATCTTTTGCACCCTGTAGCCTTCTAGCAACAATTGTTAATAAAAAAGTTGGCAAATAATTGGTGAACCGTTTCTTTCGAAACGCCTATCAACACAATCAATTATTTTTCACTCGTTGATTAGAATCTGTATTGATTCAAGTTTTTAACTATTTTTGGATTTCATCCCAATAATCTTGTTTAAAGTATTTAGTAGTTAAACGAGCAAAATAAGCAAAGGAAAAATAAATAACGAATGGCCAAGAAAAACCGTAACTATTGTCCAAACACAAAATGCAGCAGAGCAAACTTCTCGGCACAATTTCAACAAAAACGTCTTGATCGGTATAAAAAATGCGTTAATCGTTCCCATAGAAGTCATCACGAGCGCAATACACAAAAATTCCCTCAAAAGTCACGCACAGCCGGTGTTCTTCCGCCAACGCGATCGATTTCGCGGAAAAAAATGAACATCTTCTCCACCCGCAAAGACCCGTTACGCGTGTGCTGCACCAGGCAGTACAGCACGGCACGCGTGACGCAACGAAAAATGCCCCCTTGCACGGTATACCTCCCGGAAGGGGAAACAAGCGGGGAATATCGAGAGGAACCAAAAACACGCTCACTAAAAAGGGATATTAATTCCAGTGTGTATATATAGGTATGCATACAAGCACACGCGAGCGTGGGTCGAGAAATCTGCGCAGGTGTCATTGACTCTTCCCTCGAGCATCAAGTATACGCAGCCTCGCGCTTTATTTTCTCGGAGAAGAAGCTACCTTTGCCCGTATGGATGGCACTTTCTTTCGAAAACTACCGGGACGTGTAATTATGACGAATGAGTGTGCGACGCGAAGGAGAGGGGCTGCATAAATCTGTCGCGTCAAGGACTCCTCCGGGGGAGGGAGAGAAAACTCGAAACCTTGGCCAGAGCTGCATGTGGCTCGTCCGAAAAAAAGGAGGAGGAGAGAGGAGGGCGCTGCATTCCTCCTCCGGCGAATCGCGAGATTCTCGCACCTGTGCGCTCACGTGTGTGTGTGTGTGTATTTCGTTTTCGATCCCATCCCCTCCCTACCCTCGGTTGATGTACGCAAATCGACCCTGGCGTTTGATTTATCGTAATTAAGAGAGGTACTTCCAAGGAGATCGACTTATCGGGGCGGTTTTCGGATCTGCTCCTGATGGTGCCTTTTACTCTTTTTTTTTCTGCCTCCCTTTGGTTTTTTTTTGGTCCTCAATACCTTGAAGTGGTGCTCAGGAAGAACGTCAAGTATATATATATACGCGATAGAGCTTCACTTTCGTCGTGAGTATAAGTATTTCGATCAGTCACGGTGATTTTTACATGATTATGGGTCTTATGAGATTTGGATTACAATTTTAATGAAATTCGGGAAAAAGTTAAGTATGATGCAGATGGAGTAAACGCGATGTTTGGCCTTAGCGCCTCGTAACTAAAGGAAGAGGATAAAACTTGTGGGTTTGGGGGGCCATTTGTAAGAAGCTTTAAATTAAAATTATGTTTATTTTTTTGTCAGGAGATATACATCATTGAAATACATTCAACTTTTGCTCACTTCCTGATTTTTTGTGTAGCTAAGGATACCTTATCTAAAAAGTAGACTTTCTATGAAATTCATAAATGATAATGAGTAAAAAATGAGGTTTTTTTAGAATGCACAGTTCTGTCCTTATTAAAAAAATTTTAAATATTCTGCCATGCTAGACAAGCTTTTCAGAACCGAGAAAAGTTAAGTCGGCTTTTGTTCGTTTTAAAGAGGCTGTCTTGTTTGTCGAAATATTGGCCAAAATTTTTAATAAAGAAGGAATTATATATACACTCCAAGCGAGGCTTTATTTTTTTACTCATTTTAATTAAAAATTTTTCTAGAATAAAATTAGAGGACTGTTTTAATGATGTTATTCAATGATTTTTCATTGATTTATTTATTTTTTGTTAATTAACTAAATTCTAGCAATTTTTTTAACAAGAAATCATTTACGTCGATTTTCTCAGTTCGACACCGACAACACCTACCCTTTGTCCTCTGGAAAAGGTAATACACGTAAGCTGCAAAATTCTTGGCATTTTTTATCATGAAAGTCCGAATTGGGGGAGGATGAAGCAGAAAGAGAGAGAGAAATAAAGGCCCGAAGAGATAAGGAGGGTCAGCGATTCCGGGAGGTCCGCTTACATTTTCGTTCACGAGCTTCAATTATTACATCGAGTTATGAGTTAGCAGAGGACGCGGGACTGTACACACACCTTTGAATTAAAATGGTGACCCAACGGAGAAAAAATTTACGGACGACCAGCTAAATACACTGCTGTTTTTTTATTTGATTTTTTTTTTTTTTTTTTTTTTTTTGTATACGTATGCGCGAAGATCTGTTTGAAATAAAAAACGTGAAATTTTCAATAAACACAAAATGCAATTTAGAGTGTACGATTTTTTAAACTTATTTTAAATACCTTAAGATACAAGAAGTCCAATATCAAAAACTCTAGCTCAGATTTATTCTGGAAGAAAAAAATCGTAATAATTTTTAAGTGTAAAATTAATTACCAAAAATTACTACTACTATTTTTAGGTGAAAAAAAATTTAAGATCTTCTGCTGCACAATAATCGTGTACAGTTCCAGTGTTAAAAACCGTTTGTTAAACGTAAATTAATTTAAAAATCCAAGAAATACATTTGCCCGTGTACGTTCGGCGCTGGAATTAAATTAGGAAATGATCAAAGGATAGTCTCGTAAAATAATTTTCACGAGTCACGCGAGCATGGCGAAAAGCGAGGCGAAAAGTGGCTACGCGTACAATATACATGTACTATACGCATAAGAAGCGCGCATGTTCCACGAAACACCGTTTTAAAAAATATCCTTTACGCGTTTCCTAACGTGATTTTTTTATTTTCACCCTCATGTACACTTTGATGGTATAGGTATACTTGCGTGCAGCTATCTCTCTCTCTGTGGCCCTGAAATTGATTTATACGTCAACAAAGGGTAAAAATCGTAAGTTTTACCTCTGTATCCGTATTGATACACGTACCCACTTTTTCAAATGTACTGTGGATCTTACTTGCTAGCTTCTTTGTGCAGATGCAATTATCAATTTCAGACGCATACAACGAACTTGGGTTTACAAACACAACTGAGGAAACTGATGTAATATATACGTACCATTTAAATTAAAAACTGAAATAAAAAAACCAATTTTACAGGTGATATAAGAAAACGCTCGAGTAATCGTCGAATCTTCGTTATAAAATGTTGTCGTTAGCGCAGTAAAAACACCGAAAGCCCTCATAAAAAAGAGTTTTAAAACTCCTCCGAACCAGTCAAGCTTTTAATTATACGTTGTAGAGTTGCGGGATAGGTATTAGGATGAATCATGAGCAAGCTCAACCGCCAGAGGGCAGCAGGACAAGCTGCTACCAAGAGATATATAGACACATTATTTGAATACGGTATATTTACCGATATTTACATTGTTTTATAAAAAAATTCATAAATATTATGTACATTGTTGCTTTTAGCAGTTTCTTAAATTGACTTATATTTAAAGTACCATAATAGTTCTCTTTGGAAATTTGCTCATTCATCCTTTAAATTTAAAATCTCTCGCTCTCTCACATACAAGTAACAGTGAAAGTGTATTCGTGAGACGCCATGATAGATAAACCGATAAGTCCGCGTGTTTAAATAGTATATCTATATCTCTAGGTAGCATCTTCTCCTGCTGCCCTCTGGCGGTTGAGCTTGCTCATGATTCATCCTCATACAACTGGAAACTCGACCAAAAGTGTAAATAGTGAAAAATATAATGTCAACGTGATTAGTTGATTGGACGACGACTTTGTCATAATATCTGCCTGACTGAATGACTCAAAAGCCAAAAAATTTAAAAAATCATGCAATACCTTTTACACTTTAGTGTAATTTCCACGCAAATTATGTATGACCTTTCATCCCTCCTCTCCCGGAAAGAATTCGTGAAAAACTTGTTCAGAAACCGCCCAAAAAAAAGACAATAACAAAAAACGAGTCAAAGGACAAAAGCATCCCGAAGAAACAAAAAGTCCAAGAAGAAGGGAAAAAAAACTCCGGTGCAGCACACATCAAGGGACGATTATCATATAATATTATATAGGTACATGTACGGGAGGACGGGGCGCCGAAATTTCACATCCCGCGCAACTCGCTTTTATTTACTGCGGTAAACTCGTTTTTCCCGTTCTCCCTCTTACGGCTTTTATTGTCACTTTAACGAGTCACTTTGATCATTATATTCGCGCACGCGAGTATATGCGCCCACTGTTTGCCGCGGTTCTGTGTGCACACGTCCCCACCCCCTCCCTCGTTACTACAACTCCTTTTCTTGTGTTTTCTCTTTGGTCTGTCTGCTGCAGTTCTCGTCACAAAAGAAGACACCCTCGTGGGTGCACTTGAGGTCCTCAATTACTCCCCACGCTCTTGTCACGCACTTACTGTGCAAGTGGACGTAAGTATGTTAACATACAATACATGTATGTGTATACACGGTTGGAGCATTGTCATCTTTTCGTATGGACCACGTACTTGCATACACATAATTATACATAAATGCATGTAGTTACCATAATCCGGGCGTGACGCATACCTCGTTAGCAAAAAAAAAAAAAAAGAAAAAAGAAAAACAACAAAAGTATCCCGTAAGTGGAGCCTACCGATGAGAGATTATGCGCCCGTCTTCTCCAAAGCTCAATGCTTATGCGTATAGAGCACCGCTCGTAAGTTATATATACATGTATGCACGGCCGCTTAAATTTTCGCTCGGTAACGGGACAAGTTGAGTACACCAGGAAATCCACAAAAAATATTCCGTTTTTTCATAAAAAATTTTTATTGAAGCACATCCTTGTTTTGTTTACAATGTCACGGACTATGAGGGAAAAGTCGTGCTCACACGAGTTTCAGTCGCAGTGACACCCTTGTTTTTTCAATTTTAAGTATAATTACTATTATCAAATATACCATGTATTACGAAAATATAATTTGTTCATGTAAATTACGGAAAAATGATGAAAAGTGGATTTTAATGTGTATTATGGAAAACGATATAACTACATGACTTTCCCCTCACAGTCCGTGACATTGCAAACAAAATGAGCCCCATCCCGAGGACGTGCTTAAAAAAAAAATTTTTATTAAAAAACGGGGGACAAAAACGGGATATTTTTTGTGGATTTACTCATGTACCACTTGTACGCGTTCGTTGCACGTGTCATATTAGCGCAGCCAACTCGTCTCGCGGGAGTCACGGCGGTGCGTCCGGCGATTAATGTATTATATACCTACAGTGACCATATTATCCGCTTCTTATCGGCGCTTCTTCCTCGGTAATCACTTTGTGCATGTTGACACTCGCTCTATAGACGCGTGTCCTTATCTGGTTACCCGTGAAAAGTAGATGGATGCAACAAGTTTACTGATAATAAAAAAAAAAAAAAGAAAAGAAAAAATGAGTCAGTGGCGGTAACTGATGTGATAAAATTTTTTTTTCTATCCAACATCGAGAAACGAGTGGACGTATCTGTGTGTAGCGCTGGTACTTTGCCTTTGTTTAAAGGAGAAAAAAACGAGAAATTACACCTTGTTATACGGTCAAACTGAGCATTTGCCAAAGCCGAGGATGTTTGTTCAACTTTATTTGGATGACTGTGGGTATAGATTAGTACTCAATTTAAATTAATCGAAAATTTTCCGAACACTAACAAATATATATAGGTAAGAGATAGATAACTATATCATCGGCTCAAAACATTACTGTTTATTTATGTAATATTACAGGAAAACATGAAATTAAACATTGACTGTTTTGAATTTGGACTGTGCGAAGCGAGGTGTGAAGTAAACGTTATAAAACCTTCATCTTCGTGGTTCCGCAATTTATTCTTGTTTTTCTTTCATCCATGAAAATTGCAACAGAGTATGTGTATAATTTTCATACAGTTGTAATTTCATTTTTTTTTTTTCTTGTTGATAAAACGTTTTCAGAAAAATGTAGCATTTATAACAAAATATTCCGTCAAAAATCGTAAAAAAATAAAATATTTTAGGCAAATCTCCATGTAAATACAAACTTATTTATGAATTAAAATGTACTTTATAAAAGAATCTGTCACAGAGCGATTCCCAGGGCATACATTACATATGTACACGTAAAGAAAATTAATTATATGGATGCAAAAACAAGTATTGAGAAAAAATAAAATCAAAACCATTGAAAATTCGTATTTGGCGTGAAGAAGCTTCTAGTGATACCCTATCACAAACGTGCGATCACAATCTCTGTGAAATCGTTGCCGAAAACACGTAATATAAGCACACCGGTTTTATCATTATTATCATCATCACCGTAATAGAGTCTCGCACTAATATATATCCACGTACACAGAAACACTCAATTTAACGCGCGAATACACGTACATATGTAATACGCACCACACCCCGCGAAGCCAAGGTAACGGCTGTATTTCTTGCACCCTTTCCCTCTCCAGCTGCATGTCCAATAAATATTATACCGAAACCTTTGTTTTTGTTCTTCAACCCAACTAAGTACACGCAACACTGCATTTGCTCCCGTTAACTCGTACACTCGCTCGTATATACAATGGCTTTGTTGAGCGGACGCGAAAATCAATGTCCGCGTTTACGGGCACTGGTCAATTATAATCGCGAAGGGGGGTGAGGGTACCCTAACGTCAACAATTTTTACGGCAAGGCGTCGAAAAAGCACGAGAAGGAGATATTAAAATGAGAAGAAGCCCTCGATTGCACCATTTCCCATTCAAAACGCTCGGGAAAAGCTGCGTATGTTATACACACCTCCAGCAGAGTCAGCGGGTCGGTCGTAATCGTCCATCGATCGGCTTTTTCATTGATGACCCGAGAAATTCTAATAATAAGGGAAGAGGATTTTCTTTTTTTTTTCTAAATTCAAACTCGGGCAGATTCAACAGTTTGGTTCTCGTTTTTTTTTTTTTTTTTTCAACTCAACAGAGAGATATTATACCCACGTTGATAAAAAAAAAAAAACTAATTCCTCAGAGGTGAAAAGTACCGCATAGGTGTGTTTATATTCATCCACCCGCATAAATGTATAACGCCCCACTGGGCTATGCATTATATATAGCGTGCGTATATATACATCAGAGCCGGCACTGCGGAACACGACAACTCACGTATACCCTAGCTTTTCCGCCGAAACCTTAAAAAACCGTCGCTTCGTCATAACGAGAGAGAAAGAAAACATAGCGTCAAAAGTTTCATTCATCCTCGGTGTACGAATGTAAGCTTACCTGTTTATTTTTTCTAGCGTATCGTCTTCTTCTTTCGTCTCGATATGGTGATCCAATTGATTTTGTTTCAGGTCCTCGACTGCTGCTCCACAACTTTGGCTCTGGAAGCCATGTACGCGAGCCTCGACGTCGACTCGCCAAAACAGTCCTCGGTCGGCGATCGAGCACACATCAATGCATCACCGGACGGGAAACAACACAATCGCGTACAACACCCTGCACCACTGCGAGCATGTTTATACTGTGTACATAAATACAACCACGGCTGGATGACAGCTGTGTTGTGTGTGCTTCTCACACCCCGCTGGCGTTCTTCAGGAGATCGACTCCGATTTTCACCAGGACGAACAACACCAGGAACAGGACGAACAACCAAGTGTCATAGGGTAGCATGGGCGTGATTTACTCCGAGCAGTGCACCACTTCTTTTTTTTTTTTTTTTTTTTTTTTTCACCCCGTCACTCGCGAATCACGGATCGTCACTTGAAATTAGACGGCGAGTTGTGCGTTGTGTATGATTATGTAGGTATAAAAAAAGCCTGCAAGCACAGTTGTTGTTGCGAAATCGAACGCGACGGCGGTGCACGAGAGCGAGCGAGGGTGTGTGTATATACGAGCGTCGCAAGGTATAATATACAAGAGGCGATGCCGCGACACGCGTCCGACTCGATCGATGCTCGTGCGCAGACTAGCGCGCCGGCTCTCCGGGAAGCGTTTGCCGCGCCGAGCGTCCCCTCTTTCTCGACGCTCGGCGGTTTTCTTCTTTCTCCACGCGCTGGCCTGACCCGCCCTCGTATACTACTCACCCCCGGTGTGGTGCCTCTGTTTTTTACGTTAATTGTCATATGGGTATTTGAATGATTTGTCGACTCTTGGCGATAATACAGTCCGTTTTTCAAGGGTTTACAGTAAAGTTCACTTTAGGAGTATTATTATTTACTACAAGTTTTGAGTAATACAAATAATGCAAAGTTTAGGGTATAAGAAAGATTATGTGCTTTCAAAATTGACTCCTGGGAAATGATTGAGCTCTATGATGTTTTGTTGTGTTTTTCAGAAAAAAGCGGATGATATCCCAACAGTTTTGTCTGATTGAAGATAAAAAAAGGTCACCGAGTACTTGAATCTCTACGTTTTTGTTTGGTACCCTCAGCCCAAGGGCAGTGATGAACAATAAACATGGTACTTTTTCCCCTAATGATTTTGCGATGGTACTTTTTGGGGTGTGACTGCCTTCTTCGCAGGAATTATTATACTTTCTAAGAGGAGTGGGTTCAAGATTTCAAACCATCGGAAAAATTAGTTCTTGCAAAACTTGGCGATGAAAAAATTTTTTTTCAGAACGTTACAATGAACTAAGGCAAATACAAAGACAGCTCTGTTCGGATACGTAAGAAAGAAATTATTGAACGTGCAATTTTTTCAACTTTATAATACAGCACTGCACATTTTCTGTCAAAATTTGTAAGGATCCCTCATGATTATATGGTCTGATAGTCAAACGTATAATATAGGGAATACTGGGTACACTTGAACCACCCTTTACTTCGAAAGTAAGTATACTGCATAGTGGGATGAAAATTGCTAGATATGATAGAATGAGTTTCCTCTAAACGTGTTCGCGAAAATTTTATGCCGATGAGAAAAAAAAAAATGGCACAACCGACCCCACTCCAGGGGCGGTTGTGCCGGTACCTGGGGACGGTTGTGGCAAGTAAAGAACTGAATTAAAATTTCCAGTGACATATTATATTCAGACAAGCATGCTATTCCTTTCTTACCTTTCTGCCCCCTATTATTTCTTCTAGTTTCACTAATACGACCACTGGAATACCGTCCTTTGCCACAACTGTACCCAGTCTCCCCTACTTTTGCAGTGGCAATGCGTTAAAAGAGATAAGGAAATGTTTAAAAAACTTTGTTAAATAATGTATCCATAGTTCAATTGAAAAAAAGTACCGTTGAGTAGACATTGAGTACAAAAATGGTTTTTCCTACTCTGCCAATATTTTCTTATGCCTCAATGTATAATCTTGAGACCAAGTTAGTAAGTGTTTGAAAAAAAATTCAACTCTGAAACCCTTCTTAACTGTCACGTGGATACTATCTTACGTTAGAACTCTAGTGAAAGAAGAACAATTCAAAAGCAATCATACGAAGAACATGGGGAAATTTCATCTTTGTTGAGAGTAGAGGAGACATTTAACGCTAATTTTTAAAGATAAACATGTGTGGCATATAAAACAAGTTGAGATGGTTAAGCGAAAAGGTAGCTAAAAGGAAGAACGTCTGAATGTATGTAAACGAAATCTGGAATGTTTAATAGCCAAATATAACAAATATCTGCCTAGACAACAAATTATTACCATTTGTATAATACTATACGTTATCAATATAAGTATATATTTTGGTGTTTACTATCGCTCCGAAGAACGTACCCATATAGTTTGACTTTTTGCGTCAGTATTTTCATTTTGTGTAATGACATAACGTCCACACGTAATCACTTGCTTACTGTTACACGTCGTTTTCTCAGCTGACTATATTTGGATTGCGAACTTATATTATTTAACGATTTTGCGTTTCCCTTCGATTTTCGTGTCATGGACAATTAATTCAACTTACCTACCTATGTACAACATACGTCACAATAAAACAAATTTATAAAAAACAAAAATTTTGATTTTACGCCTTGAACGTGTATTTAAACACACTTGGATTTTACAGTGCATGTTTCCAGTTTGCGTCCAAATCAAAAAGGAAGAAAAAAAGCACCATTGAAAACTTCTTGACAAGTTTAGTGTCGTAAAGTTTTGAAAAGTTCCAAAAAGAATAGTGCTGTATTTTCCTCGTTGATGTCGTGATCCACCAAACAGAAGCAACACTTACCTACCAGTCCCGCAAAGAAACAGCCAAAAATTTTTTATCCATTTTTTTTTTCCAGACAATTTTCAGGCATGGTAACACCCGATCACGTCTACATTACAGCTCCATAAGCCATTATACACATATCGCGCGCATTGTTAACGCGCCTATCGACAATATGAGCTCTCCCTCGCTTTCTCCGATCCCGAAGTATATACTCGCCCGGCACATGGACGTAATGTATATACGTCTATACCGATCGCGCACTGATCCTTTCAACACTATATTTTTCGAGCACACACATCACAGCAGTTGCTTTCTATTCTCTCTCTCTCTCACCAAGTACAAACGGATACACACACAAAAGGCCAAAATGTTTCTATTGTCCTTTGGCGGGTGTACATCATACCTGTACCCACCGAAGCCCTATATATCACTCACCACAACTCCCCAAGCCAGTCCTTGATATGCACGGGTTGTATATACTTAAGTCGCGCTGTTATACACGAGCGCTCGCGCGTTACACTTGTTGCTCGCCAGCTATTTTCATTGCTCGCGTGTAAAAGTAAGTTCACTTACAGGCATATATATATATGGCATACAACCAATGTGTATAGATCCACTCGTGCCTACATACACTTGCGAGATGAACACGCGTGAGGAGGCGCGTTACGTAAGGTGCTTCGCTCGGAATACCATACTTACGTCCTATTGGATAAGCGCGCCTTTTACCACTAATAAATACACCCCCCCACCCCCGCACTCTACTGCTCTTTATTTTCGATCACGTACAGTGCACATATATATATGTACACTTGGTGCGGACGACGCGGGAGAAAGAGGTTTTAAAAGGTGACTTTGGAGCAGCGACGAGTGCCCAAACTCCTTGAATCGAAAACAAAACACTTGCACTTGCCACGTCGGGGTGGTGCGAGATTTCCGAGGGATCGGCTGTGCGAACGAACCGAGGATTTCGGGGTACACAATGAATACACATATAGGCAGTCGCGGCAGGGACTCCCTGCGTGCATGGCTTTGTGCCAAAGCACGTAGGGAATTTCAAGGGTGATTTACCACCTGGGGGGAGGAGTACATGCGCATGCTCATATATATATGTACGAGAGGTGTGATGGTTGCAGTTTATTGTCTCTCGGCTCCCACACTTCCGGGCTTCTCTTGGACAAGGACGGAGAGATAGTTTCTATATGGGGTTACGGGGCTCCTTCGAGGAGCGCGCGTTTTGGCATTTCGTCGTGCTGGCGCGTTTGTATCGAAAAATACTTACTCTGGGGTCGAGTAATCAGCGGCAACGTATGGTATTATTTTATACACCATGAGGATTTCTCACGTCTCTCCATCCGTAAAAGTAATTGTGTCGTCCAACAATGAAAAAAAAATTGTTGCTTTATTTACTATTTTGAAGGTTTTCGCTCAGTTTTTCGCTGTTAAATGACCGTTCTGTTGGCGTTTCTTGAATATGTGTCCAAATACAATTCAAATGGATGTTTTAAATACGACTTGTCTCAATTTGTCGGCAGTACATCATCGACGAGTGTAAAATTAACGTGTTTGTACAAGCAGCCATACCCAATCGTCAATTATACCTCAAGTGAAAGAAAAACCACTTGAGACCACGCACGGACATATATAGTTTAACTATTTTTTGTTGCAAGTACACGCCGTAAAATGATACCAATTAAAAAAAAAAAAAAAAAAAAAAAAGCAAGAGATACACGAAAAACAGTAAATGTTTGATTGACCAATGGCAGGATCCAGATGTTTGTTATCAAACCAAGCCCTTGCGAGAGACACACGGAGCAGCAAGGATTTAATAAGCGCGCGCCAAGTTATACACACACTCCAAGTTTCAGGCGATGCCGAACGTAAACTATGCACGCAAGCGTCCCTAATTGCTTTTGTATCATTGATATGTGGTACAAATGCGTGTACACCCGTGCAGCTGGTTAATGGCGCAGACGTGGTCTCGGAGCGCGCGAGTTGATTTGGACCGAGGACAAAAGGTCGGGGAGAGGTCGAGGACCGAAAATGCTCTTCGGATGTTTTTGGGGTGTGAGGGCTTCTCGCGGAGGGATCGGTTCTCCTTCCCGAAGACGCGGTAGGGGCTTGCTTTTCTCTCACGGCCCGTGTAGGGGATTTTCCTCGCCCCTGACAATGGGACCTTTCTTCCTTGGATGGACCTTGTAGGCCGTACCGATTGGGTTTGGTGAAAAATCGTCGTAAATCCTTGCCACCGCGCTCGTGAATCGTAAAATTTTACTCGGCGACTTTGAGTACGCGGGAAATTTCGTGATTTATCATTTGGGGGTGGACAGTATTGTACGAATATATTCGCGTTAATGTAAATTTTACACGTGTGAAACTCAAATGTAGGATGTTATTTTGTTTACAAGTGGCGAGGTCTTGGACAATTTTGACGCTTGGGGTGAGCGTTTTCGGAAAAACTTTATTCTACGTCGTTGTATCGTCAAGTCACATGTATGAATCATACTTGGTGTAACAGAGCTTATTTTCTTCGTCTTGGCGCGTGGACTTTGATTGAGACCTGTGATATGGCACCAAATTTTTGATCCTGGAAAGAGCCATACTTGAGTTGGCCGATAGCAAATCGCCCATATGCAACCTTTTGAGGATAATTTTGTATTCACTTCAGTTTGTGTACGTTTTTGTGAACGAGGAATATGCGTACAAAATATTTCAAACCGGTTAAATGTGATCATCAAAAAATCCATTCTATTTCATTTTGCCATGCATTACAATATTTTTATTATTCGTATGTCACCGCACATTAAGCTATGATTGAAAAACTGTTAAAAACTACCTCTAGAAGTGAAGAAACGTGTGCATATTTTTTTAGTTTTCTATCATCTATAGTTTTTTAATAATAGGGGTAAATGACCCAATTACTGCGCACTGAAATTTTTGATGGGACTAAATTTCTCATTTCTCAATGTTTTTCGATGTAAATTGAACCAGTTTTACTTAATCTTTATCTGCAGCATCTTGTGCGATTAAAACGACAAACATTTTTCGAATAAGTAACTTTTTTTTTTTAAATTGTTGTTTTAGTGCTGATATCACTTGCTGGTATTACTGTGCACGGTTATAAAATTAGCACCAGTCGCTGCGCCCCCAATTACTGCACGGGTATCTCCCATAAGGTTTTCATGCTGAAGCCCTAGACCCAATTGCTGCGCACCAAACACTACGCACGACTACAAAGTTTTGTAGGTTAGATTCGTTTGGAGTCACTCAGTTAAACAATTATAAATGTCATGATGTAAAGTATGATTCTGGATTGAACGTTATTAATGTCCGTACGTGTTACAATATCCAAGCACCCAAATTTTTCAGTCTGTTTTTCTTATTTTCAGTTACCATCGAGTGCGCAGTAATTGGTGCCTGCGCAGTAGTTGGGTCATTTACCCCTAGTCATAAGAACAATGTTCCTCGTTAGGTTTTAGAAAATATTCAACGAATTTTGGCAGATGATTTTTTCACGGCCCGCATATTGCAAATAAAAATCTTTTGGTTTTGCATCTCGTTATTTCAGTGGCTCTTCAACTTTTTTACGACCATCACTTACGTGAATCGATTACGTATAACTTTAATATTGTGTAAATACCTATACATGTGATTGACCCATATGTATTGGGTAACGACTACCTCAACTGCTATAGATGACGGGGGAAAAAAATCAGTTGGACCATCCATAAAATTGGTTGAAAACGATGTTTACCTCTGCAACTTGTGTATCAGTAAATAAAACAACAATTTGGCCATTGTCATACCAAATAAATGGTTTGTCTAACGATTTCACTACTGAACTCTTTAAAACTGTATTTTTTGTTTTCGCGATTTACTTACGAAGATGTAAACATACGTTTAAACATATCCACACCACTTGATCACAAAACACAGTAGTTGAACTTATATTCAGTGCCTACCGCAACCGAGTAGTTTTGTACGTATAGTTTGTCCACCTCTAGATTAATAGAAGCTTCGGGCTCTATGGTACAGGTGGTCCAATCGTACCATATTTCACAAGCACAGTGGAATCGATGTTAACACACAACACGGAGTATTAATAACCGTGAAAAATCCAAAAAACGCTTTCTTTCACTCTGGTCCATAAATTCTCAAAAAAAAAAAAAAAAAAAAAAAAAAAAAAAAAAAAAAAAAAAAAAAAAAAACTCACGATGAAAGATGCAAATGTGCGTAGTAAATTGAGAAACCCCCGGGTCTAATGGCGGCAAATGATGAATGTGCACGTATTCGAGAAAGTATAGCCCAATTACAATCTCTCAACGCGCCTTAAACGCAAACTTGAGATGGTATACTTTCCAATTAAAACAAACGGCTCTTCGACACATGATTTTTGAAACTCATTTCACGTACACGAATGATTAAATCTGTGAGATGGAGGTAAGCCATGCGTCACCTTTTTCAAAAGCCCGTCATCTCGTTGATTAAAAAAAAAAAAGGCACCTCACACTCGGAAAGGAAAACGAAAAAGGCAGAAATGGGTCGACGCAAATGTCTCGGGAGCGGGGCCTTTTTCGCAATCCCCCGGAAAGGAGCATCGCTCGAGCCGCGTATACAAAAGGAGAAAAGAAGCCACGCGGAAACGGAGCAGCCCAAGGGAAGCCGAAATCACTTGCGCGCACCGTATACGTATGCACAAGAGTTTTCACTCGTCGGCTCGTGCGCGCGAGGCGTGTCTAATGACCGCCGCAATTCTCTTTTTCCTTCGTTCGTTGGGGAAAAAAAAGGGAGGCGGAGAAAACAGAGTGGAAGAGGAGACGCTTCGCAAATATAGGCCTGGTCCTAAAAATAAGCCCGGGCCAAGTATAAGGGCACACGCGCGACCGGAGAATCACGAGATCGATGGGTGCACGATTTTTTGTGGTGCGCCTCCTCGAGCGATGAATATTCACTTGCCTGAAAAATGTTTTTGTTCGGCAGTGGGTGTATTTTTTTGGCTCGATCTGCCAAATGATTGCGTCTGTTTTTTTTTTGTTGAGTTGGATGTTAAAATCCACCAAAGTGGTTATGCTGCAAATATGTTTGGGAGAGCCTTACAAATGTCTTTCAATTACTCGCGTGTGAGGTCACGTGGAGATGAATTTCGTCAAAGGCCATTGTGCCCGTCGGTGGTGATTTTCAAATGACCGGGTCCCGAGTTTTATTGGCTCTCCGAGAATTGGGGGATACTTTCTAATGTAATGCGCGACCGGTGGCTTTGGGGATTTCTCATTGCCCACTTTACTCCAACTTCACCTGTCAACAGCTTAAATTTACCCATACCCCTCGACATGGCCATTAGCATGATGTTATCATTAGCTCGAAACAATGGACCGGACAAGAGCTTAATTGCTTTCTCGTCATAAAGTAAATTATGCTCGTACCAATACCTATTGTCGTACTTGCGTGGCTGAAGTTGTACATCAAGATTTGAACGCTATACGTCTTGCATATGGGCCACTAATTTGGAAATACCCTGTTGGCGGCATTGTCGATTGCAATGCGAAAACTAATCACCGTATTTACCGTTTGCTGTACCATAAATCTACGTGAAATGAACTTTTCCCCAACTTTTGGCATTCAGTTGAAATTTAATGTAATGTTTTCCATAACTTTTTTCACGCCGAGGTGTATATACATGTATATGCTAACATGAGTAAACCGATAACTAAACGTCGAATCAAACGTATTTTGAAGGGAATAACTCACGAGTGCTGACCTACCTCAACATCTTGAAGAAAAAGAAACAACGTATCCGTGTTTCCATGGAAATTCTTTGAGATACACTTGACAATGAAACGTGTATACACAAAACCATCAAACGCAACAAACCCGTTTTCCCAATCCCATTACGTAAGATCATTACAGATCCTCCTCATCCCAAGCCCTGAGCCCAGATTGAAATCTCAGCGCTGCAGATGGGGGGGGGGGGAGCTACCTGTTCTGGACTGCTGAAAAAAAGGTATAAAATCCAAGAAATCCGAACAACGAAACAATCACAGCAGCAAACCTCCTTCCCCAGTCTCGGGGGCCTATGGTCGTGATATTTTTCGGCGCCACGCGACGTCACGGGCACAATGGACCGTATGGGCTCTCTGTAGGAAACAGCGCGTATACACGGCGAGAGAAAAGAAACAGATGACGAGAATAAGAAAAGAAAAAAAAAACCTCTTGGCTGGACGAATTTCCGGTGAGAGCCGGGAGACGAGCTCGAGGGCGTAGGCGGGCACCTACACGTATGATACACACGCGCTCCTCCGAGCTGCTCAACATGGACAACGCGACGTCGCAGTGTTCCTTTTTATTTTCTTTCGACGACGTTTTTCCTACTTCGGCTGAATCTTAACGACATATCACCTGCAACGTTGGGTGTACCTGCTACTGGCGACGCTCCGCATTTGAGATCCACCTATATATAATATATGTACAAAGAAGTGCCGTGGTATACGCGTTGTTATGCCGAGCTCTTTGTGTGTAAGTATACATACGCGGGTACCTCCATATAGTTATATACCAAAGCGTGTATAAATGTGTATATACATATATATATACGGCCCACGGAAGGATCGAGCCGAGCGAGTGCAGTTACGGGCTCGGGATCTATATTTGTACCTTACAAACTCGACTGTTTTGTCCCGAAGGTATAAATCAACCGGTGCGACGCTACGGCGAGCAAAAGGGGAGTGCTCGGAGCGGTCCCTCCACCTATTTTTTCCTTCAACGATTTCACTTTGGCCTTCGCACTTGTACGTGCGCATGAGTCGTTTCTACCGACACATTGAACTTCCGATCCGGTGACCAAAAATAAATACTCGTTGATTATTTTAAAATAAAAAGATTTAATTTGCAATTAGCTGCAGGGGGGACGAGATAAGCTCTACTTTTAGGGCTCTCGAGCGGCTCAACCGCATAAACGAATTTCCACGATGGGAGTCCCAAGCGCGTGGTTGTAAAAAGAAAGCTGCGCTCACGGAAAGGCCCATTCCCGACTTTTATTCCGCTTTTGTACACGTGTTAGGTGCTAATTGCCGATGTATATGACATCGTACCTGGAAGCTCCGGGAGGGCCATTGGGGCATCCGCTTTGAGGTGCACGATTAATTTACCGAAGCAACGGAACACACTCCGGCTTAATCTTCCATTAAGATATAGCGTCCGTCGTTTATCAACCGCGGCTAATTAACGATCCCGCTAATTTATGGAAACCAGCTCCAATCGGCCGGCTCTTTCCTCGCTTTCGAAGAAAATAATGTACAGGTCAACTGACAGGTTAGCGGTGCATGGATACACTGTTTCATTTTACAATGAACATTGTTTACGTGGAGTGTAGGGCGCGTTTCTGAGGCCAATTTTTTTTTTCCAAATAATACGCTACCAACAGATATGAAACCATACTGTAGATACATCAACAACCAGAACTACAGTTGAGCTGAAAACATTCGTGAGAGCAAGTGTAATTTCGTAACTTTCATTTACACCTACTGTTTCACATTCTAAAAATGTAAATATGATTGAAGTATAAGTAAATTGTCACAGAAATAATGTCATGTATTAGCAGAGTAATAATATGTATGGTAATTGACTTTATAATTTAAATAAGACGTAATTTGGTTTGTAAGAATATTTAGTCTTTATGCGTTACATTTTTAATTAGTATTTTTGTACCAGCTGTAGGAAGGTAATCAAACGTACCAGTGCAGGACTGCAATGGCATTTGCAATAGTCTGCTTTGCTTTTGTTGTACGTATATCTAATATGCACTCTGGTTTGAATAAATAAAATAAAAATGATAAAATTCACTTGTTAAAAAATAACAATGTGTTCGTTGAAAATTTCATACGACCTGTTATGTGACTTTATCATTATTCAGTGAGTATACTTTACTACTGCAACATAATACAACTTTTTTTACATGTCTTTGCAAACGTACATTTTATCTACTTATGTATTATTTAAATACTCGATTTGGGATAGTAGTTTTCGTATCTGGTGATACATGTCGCCACGGCGAACATCAGGTGCAAACTCTATTTTTCTTATATTAAGGGCGCAGTAAACGTCCAAAGGAAAAAAATGCCCAAAGTAGAAACATGTTACGCGTCGTATCCCAGGAACATAATAAAATTAAAAAAGACAATCCTACTCGAGATTTGATTTCGATATCGATATCGACTACAATGTTCTGTCTAATTGGTTATTTCATAATGATACATGGACATTATTGCTTCAGAACATTTTCATATTATATTGCTACGTTTTGATGCCACTAACAGTAGTAACAAATACACAAACCCTACCAAGCAAACCTCATGAGCTGTATTAACCAATCACGTGATAAATTAATAAAAAAAATTTTAGTTACGCGACAACCAATCTATTGAGGTATGATTTCTGGTATCGCATGAGTAAGACGACACAATGTCATTAAATATCTTTAGAGAAATGTCGTACTGGGGCTGAAAGAGGAAATATTTCGAGTTATGGTTGAGCGATTTTTTAAACTCGTGTCTGTCATTGAGACCGTATTATTATCTATTTATTAATCAACAACACTACAAGAGGAACAACAAGCAGACGTGTGATGTGCAATGATGCGTAGCATTCAAATGAAAAGTGCAATAGTTATTTCAAGTGAGATAAACGGCACTATCTACATACAGTTGTCCCGAAGGTTTTTCCACGATTATTTATAGTTCGTGGTCATCACAATAGTGTACCTCTGTGTGCCATTGACTTTTTTACTACCCTAGACGAAAATATTCTGATGATTTTGCGTACAGCGAGTGTGGTAGACAGTAGTAGCTGCCATTCAAACCAAAGACCGTTTACATTGATTTCGAACCTACAGCTGTCCACAATGCTATATAGCCAAAACGTTTTGTCTGATGCAAAAAACAACAGATGCTGAGCTTGTTTCAGTGATTCTTTATGACTGCCACACTTGGATCCAAACGAAATTAAAGATTTTTTTAACAGATGATTCGGTAAGTATCGTATTACGGGATTTGGTGATTGAAGATTCTTACACCTGTATTTTACATACTAAATATGAAATAGTAGTTTCCGTCATACAAGCACCATTATCATTGGGACTATTTTGTGCGATCCGAGGGTAGCCCGGGTTGGATGGCGATTGTGTGGTGAATGCCATTTTTTTCTACCGAGGACGCTATTAATACCCAAATATCACGAAAAACGCCCCGCGGTAGAAAAATACGTTTTCTTTAAATGTACTTGTTTCTTTGCAAGACTGCCAATCCAAAGCTTGGATAAAGTGTGTGATGGAATAAATATTTACTTTCCAGATCAAATTCCAGCTATCCAAGTTTGACTTTGTACTTTCTCTCAATCCAGGGTAAAAATTACCATAGGTTCACAATAAAAAGTGTATAGCTGACTGAGATTAATTTTTCTGCTTAAAGTTACCGTGGAATATAAATTATCTCGCAGAAAATCTCCGAGTTCCCGACATAAAATACGAGCAGGTGGCATATCTGGATGCTCGTCAGCAGGCAGAGTTCTATTTATTACAGCAGCCACTTTCACATGCACAGCTTCGCAATTAGGTACGTGGTTATGAAGACAGTGAGATGTGCCCCTGTGAACAGGGCTGTTATCTGGATATGTGCTATAGTTCTACCTTTTATAATTTGGGCTCAAAACTTGCTTTTACAGCTCCAATTTCAATCTAGAAATTTTTTGTGCTTCAAACGTTTTTCGTACAAACAACCACTGATATAATAATTATAATTATTACCGGGATCATGCAAATTTCGGTTCACCAATAATTTTGACGGGGTATGAAATATTTAAATGCAAGTGAAATCATATGACATAGTGATTGCCAAAATAATCGGGAGAAGCATACTTATTTGACAAGTAGCACCTAGAGCCAGTATGAAATCGGCAAACATTGAAATCCTCCCACCGGAGGAAACTGCTCGAAATCCAATAGTAACGGTATTATTGTACTCGCTTACAAAAAGAGATAGGTTAGCTTACTACCCGTCCGATGAACCAACTTTTACATCTGCAAAATTGGAAGCTTGACATCCTTGTTGTTATCGAATGGTTTCAACACAAGTGATTTTGCAATACGTTAGAGCACGTGTTATTGTTAATTTCCACTCATCAAGACTTCAATATGTCAGCAGTATATACGATCAACTGACGGAAAAAAACTCCGGCCAAATTTCGTTTTGAACATTTACTTTTGTTCCACGAGACAACAGTTCCCTAAAATCCCACAAACATCCATCAGAAAAATTCAGAACCATTAAAATGAGACAAGTAATACTTACGTGGCTTCGCAAACGCGTGGCGCCCACAAAGTTTTTCCAAAAAGGGAAATCAATTGTTCCGTAAGCCCGAGAGTGCGACACGGCGTTACGGAAGAACTGTGACCCGGAATGTGTGCTCTACACTTGTAGGTACATGTTTGCGTAGCTGTGAGTATATACTTACCACATACGAATGGAAAGCCAATGCATTGCGAGTTTTCTGATGAGAATGTGTGTGGGCGCAGCCGGCAATTATAGCCAAGCTGTACACATGTGGAGCAGATAACTAACGCGCGAATCTAAACCAACGCTCGAGTTAGCGGAAAGGGAAGATGGCGTGTTTCCGGAGTGCCGAATGTTGCACGATGCGCTGCAGATACGGGAGTGTACCTATAAATGTATCAATCACCGTTGCTGCAGGTGTTTCATCTCCATGATGTAACATTCATATACGCCTCGTCAGATAAAGAGGGAGTAAAGTGGGGTTGTAAAAATTAATCGGTCTCGTGCCGAGCAGTGAGAATAATCCCTGCAATAGAGAGACCAGAGAGCGGCCCGCAGTGTTATGCTGCCCCTTTGTCTCCCAAAACGGCTGGCCAAGTCGAGGGGCTGCCGGTACCTTCAAAGTCAGGGAGAAAAGGGACTTTTGAAGTCTTTGGCGATTGAAGAAAACTATTTCAAGTCATCTAAGATCATTTACGTTTCTTGATGTCTCCAAAGTACCTTTTTTTCCAAAAATTACAAAAGCCCGGAAATGATGATGGTCCCTCGAACCGAGTTCATCCATTGTGGATGAAATTAAATGTCTCGATTAACAAGAGTCGATCGATCGCGATTTTTCCAAAGCGAAAAATTATACAGCTCGGTATGAGCTTCATGCTCCGGAAAAACCGAGGGAAAAACGAGAACGAACGGCCCATTAGGATAACGGAACACTGGGGCGTAGCAGTTGGTTGTTTGCTACCTGCATAGAGAGACGGTGAACTGAAACTTGGGATAATTTCTTTTCTTGCTCCTGTTTATTGCTCTCTGGAGAGAGAAAGAGACGGGGGCAGAAGATGAAGAGCGAGACTGCGCGTTGTTACAAGTGCCTGGTGGTTTAAAGGTGCCATACGGGTGCTCCCCTTTAGCGTGGGCTCTGTGGTCACTCGCTGTGAGAGATTCCGTTGGATAAGATGTAAATCGAGAGGGATTGGTGCTTTCTTATGGAAATTTGTGGCAGAAATTAAAGTTGGATCTAGCATTATTTAGGCTGCGTTAGTTGTTATTACTATTTTTTTTACTTATTAAACTTACTTATTAAACTTATTTCGAACGAAATACATGCCAAGTAGTCTCACACATTCGGGTATAATAATTTTTAAATTAATATCTACTTACTGATACAGTAAAATTTGGCTCTTGATTTATTAAATTAGGAGTCATCTGGACATTTACAGTGACAAAAGTTTAATGACTGATTGGCAAGAAATGGAACTTTATCCACTGCGTGGCTTGAAGTAAAAACGTCATTGCATGGTATGGTGCTGATTAGATCGTCATGGATAAATTATCTCTGTTTTTAAGTGGTTAAATGTGGCTTATCGATTTTCAATGGGAAATTCTATAGTATTTAGATATTTCTTGTAATAAAAATTAGTTTTGAAAACACTTTCTTTGAGTTCAAGATATTTTTTCACTAAACATTTTCACTCCTTAAAAATCTCCATACTACCTGTTTAACTTCAAAACTACAATGATACCTCTTTCCACTTGGTCGATGATTCTGTTTCGATTAGGTTTGTTTTCAGTTAGTACTTTTTTATCGATGTAACCGAAAATTTCTGAGGTAATAATCAGAATACATACCTCTAATGATACAGATTTCCATATCGGCTAGAGCCTATCCTCGAGAACTGCAAATAATTATTACAAAACAAAGCCAGCCTTGGAGGCATCCTCTCATTAACTGTTGCATAAAACACTAATTTTATCAACCACAAAAAGCTTGAAAACAAAAGAGTATATCACGTAATGTTCCGGTACAACAACAGCCTGCAACATCATTTATGAGGAAGCCTCATAAAATCATCACTATCATAGTTACCATCCCATTTCATTTGCTCTGAAAAATTGCTCAAGTAACTTGTACGCAAAATTTATAACCTGCGCGTCAGCCAGCTGGTGCAGCGAGAAGCGGAAGTCCGTACAACCCTGACGAAAAAAAGTGAGATAATGGTTAAAAAATGGTCCCTTAAGCAAGATCAGTTAGTAGGCAGATTTTCCATTACCGCGTTCTCTTCGTCCCTCTCAGCCGTACCCGCTGCTGTTGCGGACCGAAAAACCAGTTCCTTAATCCGCTCCAGCCATCTCCTAGACCCAACCGTGCCCTGTTACCGACGAAGTGTCCAACCATAGCAGAGGATGTCAGAAAGACATCTGCCGAGGCGCGGCCGCGCTACCGCTCCTTTTATCGTACTTTTTAGCACTGCCGTGACGCAACGCTAATTGGCCGCGAGGTGATTTTCTTATCCTTGCAGTAACCCCCCCTTTTTTCTTTTTTTTTCCAGGGCCCTGTCATTTAATCCGCGGATGGGTTTGTCGCCACAGCTTCTGATGTAAGCGCTGATTTTGCGGGAGCCCGAGGCTTATTTGGCTGCGCAAATTGATGGCCCCCGGGATATTAGGACTGGGAAGCCTCAGGCGTGGACCGACGCTTGCGCCATCGCAAACTGCACGACGACTAATTTCGAGCTCGCGCGTGACCACCTCTTTTTTTCTTCCCCGGCTGTTCCTTTCGACAAACCTCAAAACGAAGCGATCACGTGCCGAGTCGTGGAATTTCTCTTGTCCTCCGGAGGAAGACGACACTTTGGAGGGAGAGACAAGAAGTGGGGTCCGCCCCGCAGTAATTTTCGGTGGTTGCAGGCAAGCGACGTTTGCTTATTTTTCTTTTTCTTTCTTTTTTTTTTTTTTCGGGGGAGGTGAGGAGAACAATAATGGCCCGTCCCTCCGTGGAGCCTTTTTACTTCCAAAGTCGAGTCGTGCCACAGGTGTCTTCTCGCCTGTGTGCCTTTAATCTACGGAGGAACTGTGATTGTTCGTCTCGCTTTGGATTTTCGCACCAACTGGGCTCTCTCCGTCTTGCTTTGGAGAGGTTTCGAAAAATACGAATATGCTGAGAGGTTACAGATGTTACTTCGTTTGTTTGCTTATTTGCCCGAGCCTCGGATTTTCGGCTCGAGAAATGTGTGTCGGAAAAATTTTATTGTTAACCGGAGAAGAAAATTCCTCCTCACAAAACTGACCGATCGAGGGAGTCGATAATTACGAGCCTATAGTTATTGTGGTGTTTAGTGTCACCATTTAAGAAAGAGAAAAAGTTTCTTCTTCATCTCTTGTTTTTTTTTTTTTTTGTTTTTTTTTTTCGATAGTCTAGATATTTTTACTCAAACAAAATCTTTTCTTCATCACATGTTTTATCGATGCCTCTTGAACTTTTTGTTTGAAACTGTTTCAATTTTCGAAACATATTTAGGTAACAATCTTATCTCAAAGTTACGTATGAGAAAAAAATAATGCCCAAAGTGAAATTCTACATGTGGTACACTTTTACGGTCGTTCTCGTTTCTTAGTCGTCACTACCAAAAAATACTGATAAGCAACGAAGCTCTTGAAAAAATCAGTCATACGGAATAACTGCTGTCACTTTGAATTTTCGAGAAAAAGAAAACAACTAAATTGAAACAACGAGGTAGCTTGGAAAGCTTGCATCCGTGTACGGAACGCGTATTAAAATAAAGCGCGAAAATTGCACAATCTCGCACCGTGGAAACAATGACGGGTGGGTACTTTGAGCTTTAGCGCGTAATATTGCGCCTGAAAGGAACAATCTTACCATCATCTGAACTCGGATGGCAATGCAGACGCGACGTATAATTTGACACGCGTAAGCGAGAAAGTGCGGGGACGATGTAGCTCAGTCTTAATCGCAACTAATTTCACTTCCGAGGGACATATGGTGGACGCGCGTTCGAGTAAGCGAGGATGGTCTTTTTCACGACTCATCATGTACACTACGCGTGTGTACGCTAATGACCGTCGCAAAAGATGCGCGCTCAAAGAGATTCTTATTTTTTTCTTCCTCTTGTGCTCCATCCCCGCTTTTTGTGCAACTTTTGCCGACCACTTTGGAGAACTGCCGTTCGACCATATTTTTTTATCCCTTGGGCTCCGCTGGTCCTTTGTCTTATTTTTCGGACGACCTTTTCGCAGCTTCGACAATAGTTTCGGCGTTGAGTGCGCCTCGAGCCTTCGGAGCTTTTGTTATTGGCTCACGGTGCGAGAGAAGCTCCCGTTGTCCGAAAGAATTTTTTTTTTCTTTTTTGTACTCTGATTCTCGTGTTGGTTGCAATTTCACGGTATCGTGGGTACGAAATAGTCAATTTTGGTATACGACACAACTGGCGTTTGAATGAAATTCAATCACGTACGTAGCTTGATCGAGTTATTCGTGCACTTAATTTGACTTTTTTTTTGTTCAACGAAATTCTTCTATACGGGCACACATAAATTTATTTCCGAACAATGAGAAAGCCATCCCGATTATCTATAGCGTTATGTTTCGATTCTACGAAAATTCATTCGATGTGGAGTGAAAATGAGATCTTCCTCCTCTAGGGGATCACCTTCGACTAGTCATTGCTTTCCCATAATTAAATTAGGGAATCAGTTTGTATGATGGACTGTAAGACGGAGAAAATTATCGAATAACCGACACTTTACGTTTAGACGTGGTCGATGCGCATCGGACCTTACAACTCTCGAGAGAGTAATTTACAATCATCCGACATTCAATAGGCATTTTGTGATAAATTACACCATAAAATTAGAGAAGCAGTGACGAATGGTCGCGTACGTGCACCCCTTTGTAGTTGAAAGAGAGAAATGACGTGCAAGACAGATTTTCCAACTCACCGTCTGATAAATATTTCGAGAATTTTCACCGTCACAATGAGAACAAAGAGAACTCGGATTCATCCACCCCTTTGATTTCGAAGGAAATGCCGTTCAATCGGTGGAATATAATGCGCCCAACTTTCATCGCATCTTAAAAAGCCCTATGGTCATATTAGGCGGAGAAAAAGCTCTCCTCACCAGATTGAACGATCACAGGCAGCTCCCAGACTCCAATTCCTACCTTGTACCGGGTAAGCTTATAATATATCCCAAGACACAACAAGGAGGAACACATGATGCATTCTCCTGTGCCGGGATGGGCAAAAAACGGAGTCTTATTTACCTCTTGGGGTACAATGTACGTGTGTATAGGAAAAGATGACGATGACATGCACGCGGGCACAAAAAATCTAATTGTGCTAGCTCGAGGTGATGCGCAAAAAGAGGAGGAGGAGAGGAAGCCCTTGTGGAAGAAGCAGGAAGCGAACGAGCGATTCCAGCTAATAGTGTCGGCTCGACGTGAGCCGCGCGCTCGAGCGTTTAACGCGCCGATCTTCCAAAGCGCTCGTTCAACTCTTCCTCCCTTCGTCCGAGCTATTGTGCGCGCCGTATAATAGGAGGCATGTGAGCTAAAGCGTGTGGATGCGACGGGGCTTTCCGAGAAAAGTCGGCTTGGTGTCCTCGCCGAGTGCCATTGTATCCGAATCAAACCAATTAGTCAAAAAGACGCTTTGGCCAAACTGTTGTCCAAGCCGGCCTGTCTTTTGGACGTATATGCTTGTACTTCATAATATAATTATATACTTATGCTTACGGTGGTCGAGTTCGAAGAGATCCTTGTTGCTGACGTGTACGCAATGCTTACGAGAATCGGCGATGCGAATACTGTTCTGGATTTTAATGCGTTTATTCATTACTTTTCTTCTATGGTGATGTTTGTGCTGACGGAGTGATAAGATTCTTCAGTTCCAACGTATACGAGGATTTCCATGAGTCATGAAAAAAATGTATTTTATAAATCAATTTTCCAACATAATCAGTTTGATTCACTTCTAGTTACTGTTCAAAAACTTTTTTAAAGTTTAAGGCAATAGTTAAATTAAAAATTAATATGTTTTAAAAGATGTCATTAAAATCTATAAAAGCCGTTGCGTTGGCAAATTCAAGATAAAAATCTCAATGTCTCTAGTCATTTTTTTGTTGTAAAGTACTACGTCACTATATTTTAAAATAAGCATTTTGTTACAAACTTTATGTATCTATTGAAGTTGTTACCCGTTATTGTACAAAAATTTATAGATGAATATAACAACGCAAATTTATAAGAAATCCTATTTTACACCGACTACAAGCCTATCTCTGTGCGTTGCTGAAGCCCCTATAATGCTGCAACACTATACATTTGCCGAAATGAAGATCACATACTGCGCAGGGGTTCCACGAGACACCTTTCATATAATTCTTTCATCGTCAAATTTATCAATGGGTTCGTTACTTCAAAAACGAATTTGGAAACAACACATTTAGTTAGATTTTACAGTGTGAAAAACTTTGTTGAAAAATTCCATTACATTATTCCTCCAATCATACGAATTCACAAAAAAGTATTTAGTACTGCTAAACTTGACATTGCTATTGTTTCTCCACTCCTTGCGCAGTGCCTGAATTTTCACTAGCTCAACTTGCGCAAAAAATTTCATAAAAACGTGGTCTCTACTATTTCGTCAGACTTGCGTGTTCGTAGTTTCTACATAAACGCGTGATTGTTGGTTCAAATTGTGAGGGAAGTACGAGAAATATAATTACTCGTTCATCAAACCAATAGTTTACAGACGAATAATTTACTGACACACTTCCACGTCTCGAGCTGCATGAAGGGGATGGCTAAACGCTTAAATGAGCTAACAACATAATTGAATATGAATGAAACGTTCCCAAAAATGTCAACCACTTTATTCTGAGTGAGAAAAAAATGTGTAAATATCAGCATGATCTTGTAAGAGTCTTATTATAAGGACTGTATAGTGTCATCTACATCGCTTCGTTATAAAAAGGTGAGGAGTACTCTGTTGCGGGTTAGTTTGTCTAATGCTATTATGCTGTCAGTACGATGGGTGAGTACTTAAAGAATTAGTGAGGTAGTGCACAAAAATTCGTATTAAGTGACAGCACATGTATTATTACTGATAGTTTTATCTTACTTGGAGAACTTGTGTGGTACAGGGTACGGATTTAAATACTACTTTTAGATGAATTTACTCAAGTAAAAAAGTAAAAAATATATTTTTTGAGTTTTGGAAAGAAATATCCTGGCAGTCATTGGTATATGAAAGGCCTTTTGTACGTATGACATTACTTAATCGCGTAGTTACTAAGACTTTAGTATTGTATATCACTGATTTTGGTGAGATATAATTATTGAGGTTCATTGTTATACCTGCTTCAACTCTTGTGTGCAACATTTTTATCAAATAGTTGTTTGAAAGGATATGGAAAATACGCCACTTATTCGTTCATTGAAAGGTTGTGGAATACGTGCGTTGCCATCTGCCATGAAAGTATAACTCATAAAATGATTACGCGTAGCTACCAATAACTATGGCAGTTAAAGTGGTTCCCTCGAAATGAGGTTTTATTTACAAAAGTTACGAAACTTACAATCATTTATCCGGAGGATGTCAGGAAAATTTCTAATTTTTTTGAGATTTCTTATGTCATTGGTTTTTTTGTAATAAAGCTATTTCAGAGTCAAGTTTTTATCATAGAAGATACAGGAATAGTCATTCAAAATCGTACATATCAGTAAATATCTTTCGAGATATCTTTAAAACAACACCAACCTTTTTTAAAAAGTTTTGATCACGTGAAGGTTGGCAAAAGATAAAGATTTAAAAAAATATATTCAAATTGTCCATTTTGAACAAGGATATTAATAAATACGTAAGCAAACGATACACCGCGCTATGCAAATTCTTATGCGTGTTTTTTGTCAGACTTCGAGTGGCAACATGTCTTTCCACTAAATAGCTTCTTGAATTTTTTCTGTTATATGTCGAGACTTAATATTTTATACACTTACTTTTAAGTCACGTAGGAATAATAAATGATTTAAAAAGTTTGGCTTTTCGAAAATTTCCAATACACTTTTGTTAATTTAAGACTTTGCATGGAATTATTCATCGAACACATAAAATCGTCACGGCAAATTACTAACGAGAAAAAACGAGTGTTTCAAATACGGCCAAGCAGCTACGATAGCACAGTGGTTCAGGTCGTGGTTCTATATGGCTCGGAAGCTTTGGTAACACAGCTTCCCAAGTTCGAGACTCAATCAGTATACACTTGGCTCGCACCTCTGAGAAACCAATTTCTTATGCACGTTATTGAAAACCATGGTTCGATGGTTCGGAAGCCATGTAAAATAAGGTCCCCATTGCTATGTAACGGGATTGATCACATTAAATCTGAGGCGGTTTTTTAATATGCCAATGAAGATAGTATGTACATGCAGAGTAACACAGCGATGTTGAGCCTATTCGGCATTGTTCTCAGAAATAGCTCTGAAATGTGAAAAAAAAAAAAAAAATGGCTAACAGTAGACTGATGTGGTTTATAAATACCTAATTAAATTTCGAAACAAGTAAGAGTTATACTCAAATATTGTGGTTTATTTTACAGTTTTACATAAAAAAAACCCATAGGTTACTTTTCAAGTGGCTCATACTCTCATAGCCGATCGACTTATTGATAGTAAAAATTATTACGAAAACTGAAAAAAAATTTGTGTTAGTCGTAAAATTAATTTTGCAACTTTTAATCACAAAAATTATCACTCCGTTGTATGCTGTATAATAGCTGTGAAAAGCATCAATTTTCAACCGATGAAAACTAAATCCAGAGGGCACCACTCGGTAATCATTTTATGGATGCCTGGCAAATGTAACAAAATACAAGGCCAATAAATTTAATTGAAAAAAAAAAATTTATGGATGCATTAGTGTATCCGTGTAAGTGTCTGTTACTGTGTGTAGGGAGACCATGTTGATAAACTCGACAATGCACGTTATCGACGAATTCTATATCTAGCATGAGACACTCAAACGGATACACTAATACATCCATAAGTCAGAACCGAGTGGCCCTGGCACCTTCTGAGCAAAGCTTTCCCATATATTCCTCATTACTATCGGCCCTCACTGGCACTCAATTAATGTTTTAAAAGATGTGAAGTAATTCTAAGATTTTCCATCTACGCTCCATCAGTTACCATCGAAGTTTTATTGGGAGTTCTTGTACACTATAAATTTTAACATGCAAAAACATGGCTTCCTAAAACCCGTACTTGATACCTCACAAGTTCTCTAACTGAGGGTACTCAACATTCACAAAACTCATTAAAAATGGTCTAAAAAAAAATTAATGCACACAAAGAGTCCTTTTTATTAAAATCAAAAAAAAGAAAAAACAATTAATGGCACAAGAACAGCTTTTTTGCTACGAATACTATTCAACTCCGTACTGAAATTTCTGTTACTAGTATAATTTGTGTATGTATAAATAGATTTATTTTACCACGAGTTTTCATAGTGAAAAGAGCTCTTCATGACTTTAGAACCAAAATCGATTCCACGCATTTAAAACAATTAATATCAATAAATCATTGCTATATGCATAATAGAGATAAAACGAAATATTTTTTCTATATTTTAGGCTCTAGTACTGGTCATTATAAATTGCTGCCCATACGAAATCTTCTCACAATATCGGCAACAAAATGCTGGATATTCATACGATAGACCACAAGTGGCATTTCAATTGCCCACTCGACCACCACCACAACCTCCTCCTCCAAAACCACCTCCAACATATAACTATCCTTCTCCTCCTCCTCCATCACCAGTAACATACAACTATCCATCTCCTTCGCCTCCTCCACCGCCACCTTCACCATCACCGATAACATATAACTATCCGTCTCCTTCGCCTCCTCCACCTCCACCTCCACCTCCACCACCACCTGTAACATATAACTATCCATCTCCTCCACCTCCACCACCTCCTCCACCTCCACCACCCCCACCTCCGCCTGTAACATATAACTATCCATCTCCTCCACCTCCACCACCCCCACCTCCGCCTCCACCACCACCACCTCCTCCACCTCCACCACCCCCACCTCCGCCTCCACCACCACCACCTCCTCCACCTCCACCACCACCTCCTCCACCACCACCACCCCCACCTCCACCACCACCAGTAACATATAACTATCCATCTCCGCCACCTCCACCTCCACCTCCACCACCACCTCCACCACCACCTCCACCACCGCCTCCACCTCCGCCTCCACCACCGCCACCGCCACCTCCACCTCCACCTTCATACTTACCACCACCACCGCCACCTCCTCCACCGCCTCCACCGCCACCACCTCCACCACCACCTCCACCGCCACCGCCACCGCCTCCACCACCACCTCCACCGCCACCTCCACCGCCACCGCCACCACCACCACCTCCACCACCACCGCCACCACCTCCTCCACCCCCTCCTTCATACTTACCACCACCACCTCCTCCACCACCACCACGACCACCTCCACCTCCACCACCACCACCTCCACCACGTCCTAGGCTATCTTATCTACCTCCTATTACTTCACCACCTCCTAGACTTTCTACTCCTGCTCCCACTTATTTGCCGCCATATAGAGGGGGCTTTACATATGAAAGTTCACCTAAATATGCACCGACGACTTATGGGACTGCTCCAGCAGCTATTCCAGCATTAAAATTTAGTGGATTGGTAGGTTCCAATGTTTATGGAACTTCGTCTGCGGCCAGTCCAGTTATTAAATTTAGTAGCCCCGTGAGGTCAACCACAGCCTCTGCTTCAGCATTTGCAACTTCAAGTGCAACTACATCACCAGTCATCAAGTTTAGCCAACCAGTCGTGAGTTCAATTTTTTCAAGCCCTATAACAAGTAGAACCATGCGATCGACAACTGCATCTTCATCATCTTTAACAGCAACGCCAGCTATAAATTCGACA
Source organism: Copidosoma floridanum (assembly GCF_036245765.1). Classification (NCBI taxonomy): domain Eukaryota; kingdom Metazoa; phylum Arthropoda; class Insecta; order Hymenoptera; family Encyrtidae; genus Copidosoma; species Copidosoma floridanum. The sequence goes on along the minus strand of NW_028321917.1, from coordinate 5,730,293 downwards.
ACTACGGAATCTACGGAATCTTCACATTCATCAGTATATTCCGGTGAGAGTCAATCTCAAGCAGAGACACAGACTTCATCAACATTAACTACAGCTGTCTTATCTAATGCTTATGACACTGATACCTCGAAATCAGCTTTAATTCTCTGAACTCCAGGTCCTGAAATTAGTATCTCGACAAATACCTACTCAGCACCGTTTTTGATCTTATCCGAGTTGAATACTATGAAATTGCTGACATCAACTTTAAGTAATACAGTACAAATGAAGTCAGATATCACGTCAATAAATGTAGTATCAAGTAAAATTGCATCACGAAATGATGCAAATATTGAAAAAATGTTAACAATTACACCACACTCATCTCCAATACCGATAAACGTTAACATAACAAGTTCATACTTTGGACTTAAAAATATGTCAACGGGGAAGAAAATGCCATTCGTCACAACAACACAAGCTGTAGGAGCTAGTACAAAACGATCATCACTACGTACCTCTTTAAGTGATATGTCAGCTAACACAAGTCAAATTTCTTTAATCAGCTGTAATCATCCAATTTCTTCAAGATCCTCCATAAGACTACCTTTGTATTCAGGATCACCTTCAGCCATTCGAGAGACATTATCATCATCGCCATCAGAATCTCCTATTTTAAAGACTCAGGAAGATCCAAAAACACCATTCCATTTAGTGTCTTTAAAGTTTGTATCACCAACTGTAGTGAAAGTTTTCTCTAAACCATCTTCAAATAGAGAAGCTTTTCCTATTTCTTCTGTTTTTTATAACTACCCATCTCTATCTTCTCCACTATCACCAGCACCTCAAACCATTGTAACACCAACATCTCTAATTACCATTTCTTCATCTCTAAGTAATCCTTTACTTCAATTGTCTTCCAAATTACCAGCATCACCATCCACCACTCATAAATATCCTTCATCTTTACCATTATCATCTTCTTTGGTATCCTCTCCTTTTCCACTACTCGTCACTTATAATTTTTCTTTATCAACCCCTCCGCAACAACCTACTACTTGTAATTATCCTTTGTCTACATTATCTTTCCTTTCTTCCTTACAACCATCTATCGCTTATGATGATTCCTCTACATCATCCTCTTCACCATTATCATCAAACTATGATTACCCATCTCACATACTGACTGCTTTACCAATTTACAATAATTCAGTTCCTGCAACAAAAAAAAGGCCATCAAGACAAAGGCCAATAATTAGGCCGGTATCGCGGAGACCAAGCTTATCTCAAACTACTTATTTCCTTTCTCTCCAATCTGCTCCGCAACCTAAGACATATTTGCCACCTTTTCGTGTAAGTACTTACAGTAGAACGTATCTACAAGCTTTAAATCTTACGCCAAAAAGCCGACTTTATCTACCACCAGCACGACCAGCTCCTACGTATTTACCTCCATTAAGATAAAATACATCTATAGAACAGTTAGCAAGTTTAGTTTTTCAGTTTTGATACACTCGTTGTGATAAATATTTATGTAAATAGAAGATTTAATAAAAGGACAACAACTGTCAAAAAGTCAAATTTTATGAAAAATATTTATTCTTGTTATAGCAATAAACTCAATTATCTATTTGTACATAAAAAATAAGTAATTTTCACCATATGTGTATGGATGGAATTGTGCTGAAAGTTTGCTAAATCTTATTATACTTATAAGTTAAGTTTTAAGTATTGTATAATTCGTTCGTTTAGTTTTTTAACACTCTCAGTAAAGTAACTTTATCGATTTAATTACTTCATTTCAAGTTAATGCTTCTTATTTGTTTTGTAATCGTTTATTTATTTTTCAATTCATTGATTTATACTTGCATTTTAAAACTTCAAACACACTTCAAAATACATAAAAATAAATTGAAAATTTTACTTTATTCTAAATAGTAATCTCATGACTTCTCTCACATAATTTTAATTCTACTAACTACTTAGTATATTCTTTTAGTTAGTTCGAAGAAAAAACTGGATTCTACTTCTGTATAACAGTCATTTATAATAACGCAGTTACAATAACTAACTAAAAATAGAGTATGAAACCTTGAAATATATGTATAACTTTTTGTGTATATGAGATCTACAAGATCTACAAGATCTTGTAAATCATCAAGTGAAATAATGTTTTCTTCTTCAGGATTTATGTCGCTCATCTGGGTTAGAAGCTGTCTTAAATCTTCATCAAATTCGGGATCTATAGATATATTTAAGTCAATTAAAATAATCCACTTTTCTTAATTGGTAATTACTGTAGTTATCGTATAAAGTTGACACTATACAATATTTGTAATTTGTTTTTAAAACTTTCTTAGCAAATATTGTGTTGTTTTTATAGGTACATGACTCTTTCGTTTCGTTTATAACTCCGTTATCAGTTACCAATGGAATATTTTTACATACTAGTATAAGCTTTATTATCTAATTTACCTTCACGATACCCCGAATTGTTGCTGTTCGATACTAACGCATTAGCATTAGATGATCGTTCAGTTGCCAGTCGATCTTCTGTTGCTACACCATTTGTTTCAGAGCAGTTTGAACATGAACAACCTTCGCTTTCCCTTGATATATGAGCACATATTTTGCCCTTAAATGACAGTAGCAGTTCCAGATTGTCCGAGGCTGTTATCTCTTGTCTAGCATACTTACTCCACACTAAGTAAATATTAATTTATGTATTAATGTATTTCTCAATAGTACTGTTCTTCGATTTTTTTTGTGATAAGATCAAATTTGACAAATGAATAATAATTTAAGAGATGCTGTTTCATATTAATGTTTAACAATATATTTTTTCCTGGAGTATAAAATGAATTACACAAGGTTAATTAGGTATACAAGATGTTAATTTTATACATAACTTTTTTTTCTAGAGGTGGAGGTCAAGTACTTAATTACTGTTGGCTACAATTTATACGTGACTTCAAATAATGATAGGACATGGTTGAAAAGAAAAAACATTTGCTTTCAATTTAATTTAGTAGCAATAGGTATTTAAAATGTAACAGTAATTTTTTTGTTTAAAACTAACATTGACAAATTATAAATTTGAAAAAAAATGTGACAACTAACACTGCGGATTGTTTTTTAATTCTGCGACCCAATTACTACATCAATTATTGTCTGCAACAGATTTACTGCAGATGCATGCACACTCGCAATATAGTGCATTGCATAGCACGGAAATTCAAATGAATTAATAGTAATTGATATTTTCCAAATGATTCAAGTGACACATACTACACATTATTGACCAGACAGTTTCATGATCTTATCCAGTTATGTTTGTAAGTGTTTTTTTTTTTTTTTGCAAAGTAACTGAAAATATAAAATAAAACAAATGCAGCAAGCGGTAGTAAGAAATAAAATCTTGAGCATTGTAAAATCTTGCCTTAGTACCCAAAAATTATAAAAATTACAGAAAGTATCCTTTATTTCCAACCTCTTAGCTATCTAGATACTTTTTTCGTAATACACTATATTTCTTTCCTAAGTATGGAAATCATTCACATCTACAGGGCACATCGGTCGTCTCAAACGTACCCCGGTTGTTCTACAATGTATAAAAGTTTCTCTTCTATTAAATTATTTGATTCGACATATACCACCTTTTTAAAACTGATAAAAGCGATACCGATATACTGGCCAGGTAGGTGTAGGCTTCCTTTGTACAAAACCATAAAAAACTAGACATTGCCAGACAAATCCACTATTCATCTTGACAATCAGCACTTCACCCCTACTTTTTGTAATCAGCTAAATTGTAAATAATTTTAAGCGCACCTATGACATAAATTTTTTCGTTTATATATATAGATATACTAGCGGCCCCCCGTCTCGGCTTCACCCGAGACCTACTAAATGAAACACCGTTGTGTGTTGACATGTAACGTGAAACGTTTTCAGTTAGAAATTCTACATATATTCCTGACACTCTTCAGAACAAAAATCTTCTTATTAAAAACATATTTGTTCGGAATCCATACAGTTTGTTCGGTCAATTAATAAGCTGTAAAAATTAAAAAAAATACAATTATGCTGAAAAGTACCGTGCGTTCCTTATGCCATAAAATAACTGTTGGGCATAAGGAGCCGTTGATTTGCAGTTTCTTCCGTATAATTTACGAAAAAGGCTATTTTTTGAAACTGTTAACATTTATAATACCCAAGAAATATATACTAAAAAAATTTTTTTTCTCTCATCTTACAACTTCATTACCAGAGCTAGATCTTAATCTCTACATTTTTTATCGCCACAAAAATACAAATACATTTTCTACTTATTTAAAAAACTGAAAGATTTAAGAAATTACTGTGAGGGTACAATTAAAAGCTGATCGCTCACGTAACGGATTCTTTATTTGTCGATTTTGACGCTGCTGTTCCAATCTCGGCTAATTTTCTGCATCAGTTTCTTGACGCCTGAAATTGTATTTATTAGTACATTTGAAGTTTTCCTTCCAATTTACCCTCTTGTGACTTTTGGCATGCTTAAGATTTTTGTGACCCCTAAATTTCTGTCAACTTTGTTAAGTTTTAATATATTTGTTGGCAAAGTAGTTCGACGTCTGATAGCCCTTAACAAGACCGGTGCGCTTCTTAAGTAAACTCTTTCTTGACTAAAGTTTACAGCAATTGTGACTGCCTGGATAACTCAGGGTTTGAAGCTTTGGAGCTAGTTGTAGAGATCTTTCCCAATGTCTCCTGGTATAACGTCGAAGACGTTGGTGTCTAAAGCACCTTTTTTTTTGCAGACTCAGCTGTGTTGGTAATGTAAGATGGAGAAATTGGTTCGTAATGCTTGCCTATTGGAGACTGTCCTGTTGGCTCAAGTTTATTTTCCTTTATAGCTGTTATAGGTTTGCCCAGCGCAGACCTTGGAGAGGATCAGTGATTCCTGGTTGAATGCTTAGAGTCGAGAGGGTAATATAGAGTCGTCGGTCACCGGGTTTCCCAGCCTTGCGAAGAACAACTCCGCAGGTGACATCTGCTAGTGAATGGCTGACTTGGTTTAATAGTTCCCGTCTTTAGTTAATATAGTCTTTTAGTCGACGAATCGCTTCCGGAAATGGTAATAAAAATGTATTTGTTGGCAAGGTAGTTTAAACTTAGGTGGCCCTTAAAAGAACCGATGAGATTGATGGTTTAGTAAGGAACGTAAATACTTATAATGGCCCTGAAAAGGGCCAGTGGTGAAACTTCCAGATATTCCTTATTATTATTCTTGATGATGAAGAGCTGGCTGCGGGTAGCTTGACTCTTACCTATGGATATATAGATCTCGAAGTCTCTATGTACGGAGACTGTGATGGAGGGAGGTACGCCGCTGACCAAAGAATATCTCGTCTTCGGGTCGTTTCCCGGATAACCAACCGCTCCTCGTTAGATGGGAACATGTGGGTAAGCGCGCGTTGGGGACGCGACGACTAAGAAGGTAGCCGTTGTGGCTGCCCGTGCTCCTCAGAGCTGTTTTCCCTGGCTTACATTTGTAGCCAAAAATTATCTGACTGTACCAGGTGGGATGGTGGGACTACCCCAATACTCTGAAGAGTTGGTGCAGAATGTGCTCTGGCTAGATATGCCTCCCTGTATTATGCCAGAGACGTCATCGGTTGTAATGAATTTTTTTTTATCGCACTCGTCGAGATTCAGGGTAAATGGAAACGTAGTTACCTTCCCCCTTATACTAGAAGAGTGTCGTCCGCAACCGGGAAATCCCATCTGCAAGACTATCATCATCATTCTCTATGCAGCTCGTTGAACTGCCGAAGCTCGACTACATCATTATCGAGACGCTTTGGCGTATTATAACCACACTTATTTACTTCTGTTGCAGGTAGCCTTGATTATGTCAACGCCACCTAGCGGATTTTACTGAACTAAAGTGAAAAGCTGGCGTGTTTTTGCAAAACTTTGAGCTCATTTATTGCTATTTTCGTTTAATTTTTTAAGATAAAAACTATACTAAAATTATCTAGGAAGTATCATGAATCAGTGTGCAAAATTTCAGCAAAATCGGTTCAGTAGTTTTCGCGGTTAGCGATTACAACGGTTTTAGCGAATTTGCTTTATATATTAGTAAGATAAGATAAGATTTTGTAACAATGTACTAAAAAAAAAAAGATTTATAAAACATAAAAAACGCTTATTAGGTCTCATTTTCTTATATAAGTAAAGGAATTTGTTGCTACATGTTTTGATATTTCAAATATTTCATTTAATTTCCATACTTTACTACACATGATTGATCCCAAAAAAAGTTTGTGGGAAAAAATTCTAATCTTAGATGAAACCGTAGGAAAATTGTCGCTGTGTCACTAAATTTTTTCAAGTATTTTAACCGATATCAATTGTCTACTTTTAAGAGGATAGAGTAGTGCAATATTATTTTTATACTTTCAAGAACCTTACCTTCAATGATTTTTTTCTGCTTTTGTGTTGTTGAATATCTAGGATTCCTACTTATTCGAAACCCTTTTCGCAGAAGTTGAATATCTGTATATACACTTTTTGTTATGTTGATTATATTACCTGAATTCAACAAAATACATTTCGTGTACTTCATGTACGTTTCTGGTTAACATTTTTAAAAATAGATGTGCTACAACTACGACTAGAAAAATACCAACAATTTCTTGGGAATAATTTTTTATCCTCTTTTTGAATTAAGTCCTTATTTTATCTATTCACTTCTATTTTTAATCGTTAAATTATAAAAAAAGTACAATTTAAGAAAAAATTATTATTACTTGATAAGAGACATATTCCAAGTATTTTAAAGGCTTAAAGTTAACATATTTCGTACTTACGCAAAAATGCCCATGGTTTTGAATGAATTCCCAGTTGATGTACTAATTCACTGTGAAAGGCCTCTATTGCATTTGTTGTTCTCAACAGTATACCAAATACTGTGAACCCTTCAGGACCAACCGTATTTAACCAAAAGTTGTTAAAATACTTTTAAAAACATTTCAACTTTTTTTTATGGTTTGCGCTTAAATTTTCAATAGGTGTGGCATATTCTCTAAGTACTCGTTCTGGTGGAATGAATGCGAGTAGTAATACTTTTTTAATGAATGTTTTAGCTTCTTCATTTTGATGTAAATATTTACGTAATTTGAACCGATCTAAATTTTTGTAGATTGCCTTAAAAAAATTAACAGCTGCTGAACTTATTCAGAAATAAATAAGATTAAGCTAGATAACTATAAAATTCTAATGGAAAATATTCCACCAAAAATGTATACTACATTAACATTTGTCAAATACAGTAAACCTGTGATATTATGACTACAGAAGGAAAGTTATTATGCTGCAGTAAAATTAGGCTTCAAAAAGTACTACAAGGGAATAAGTAGTAAAAACAGAAAATATTTAATGACTCTAACGTTAATTTATTCATATATTTTACACATTGTACAGAATCCTTACATCTTATTACTACATATTTTTGCAGATTAGTGTTACTACACAGAGTATCACAGACTTTTTCAGGTATTGTTTTTAGACGTACGTCTTAATTTGTCTTAACCTTAGAATAATGTGCTCATGTATGAACCGTACGCTAATTTTCTGAAAACAATATTAATAATCCTAGGCTGACAACTGCACAAGTGTACAAAATTCTACTCAACTGAACAAATCCAACCTGTCATTTAAACTTCAATCTTCCAAATATTTCGGCGACCCGTTAAAGCTGAAAACGTGTTTCAAAACACGTGCCAAACGGTGAAATACGCTTGAAGTACTTTAGTTCAGTGAAAGCAACGAAAGCCAAAAAAAAATTAATTCTGTTAGCACGTGTCTAACAGATTTTGACCATTAAGGAAAAACAAATGACTGTACTTGTGTTTAACAAATATACATTAAAAGACCGTAAATAGACAAACATTTAATTTTAACGCTGTTGATATCTTGAAGAAAATGTTATGAACCTAAAAACTAAAGCTAAATTTGAAATTATTATGACGTTAAAAAAAAAAAAAAATAGAAATCAACTGTTATTTTTGCGTTGAAAAATTAATTTTCACAAACCTAAATAAAAAACTTTACATGATGTCCAATGACAGCAAAAGCGTTAATACAATTTAATAATTTAATGGTTCGGAGGACTTGTTAAAAATTACAAGAATCTATCGAAACGATTGAAAAATTCACAACTGAAAAACATTTTTTTAGATGAAAAGTGACCATCAACACTACGACAGTCTTATTTATCCAAATTAAATTTTAGGATACTACGAAACTTGAAAATTCTGGGAAATCTTCCTATACACACGTATCGACACAAAATATACAAATCTTACCACTATCCTATGATAATATCACATTAACACTTGTTTCGTCAACAATACTAGTTACCTAGAGTAATAAATGTGTATTGATTCTTTTAGCTGTGTCAAATCGTATCTGTTGATAAGTCCACAGTTAATCTACAGAGTAATTAAGCACTAGTAATCACATGGAAAAAATGTCTGTTCATAGTGAATTAATCGAGAGGAACACAAAGTAATAAATACAACTATAAATAACACAAAACAAGAAGAACCGAAAAAAAAAAAAGAAAGAAAACGAGATCCATTGTGCACGTTAAAGCCGAAGCTTCCCGTTATCAAATTACGAATCACAACACGATTGGTAATAAATAATATTGACACTGTCAAAGAAACTCAATTGTCGATGGCATCGTGAGTCCTGAGGTTCCAACATCTGTTGAGCATCGGACTCCGCCTGGCCACGTACAGAACGAGCTTGCCCTTTTCCGCGTTCTTGAAAAGCTGGACCACTTGGGCGTGGGTCATACCGTCGAGCGCTGTGCCATTCACCGCGAGTATCTCATCCGAGACCTTGAGCGTGCCCAGCTCGGCAGCCTGGCCGTTCGGGAGTATGCTCTTGATGAAGATGCCCATTTTGCCCTTGTTACTATCCATGCCGCCGACTATCGTGAAGCCGAGTCGCTTTGCTCCCTTTTCTAGGGTCACTGTCATGAGGTCCAGGGACAAGCTTGTGGCGCGCCTCACGTTACTCGCAGAGCTGCGCTTGCGGACCTGCAAAGATACAAACAATACAAACTCATCAGATTTTTTTTTTTTTCAAGGAAATTTACATAAACGTCCTAAAAGACTAAGCATAATGCTTTGCTAAGTTAAACCTATTTTTGTTGTTGTTATTTTCATCGCGAGTTGAGGATGATCGGTAGATACAGACATCACAATGAAAACTTTTGAAATCTACTTTTTTGGAGGATCCTGAATCACCTCAATCGGATTTTTTCAGTGTTTTTTTTAAGTCCTTTTTAAAATGAATCAATACATTCCAAAGTGGAGCTCTTTGATAAGATTAACAGCGTTTTCATTGGAGTTGACTTAAATTTAATTTTTTTCACATGAATAAGTAACTTGTACGAATGTAGAGGTACGAGAAAAAAAAAGGAAAACAAAAAGCCAATGTTATGGTTGAAATCCAACCGATTTTAAGCATAATTTACACTGTATGACTCGCCATAAGCCAATCAGGTACCCGTAAAAGAGGCTTTGTCCCAGCAAGTAGATATTGCAAACAATTACCTGGAATTTTCTCATTCCGGTGACCTCCTCCCTGTTCTCGTTCTCCTGCACCAGCACGACGGTACGCCCGTCTTTGGTGACTCCCCCGATAACCTCGCACGTCTTGGACCTCTTGAGCGCTCGGCCGTTGTCTTTGCCCTCGGCATCCTCGCTCTTGCGCGCGTTTTTCACCACCATGCCGTTCTCCTCCGACATCTCGACCTCCTTGGTCTCGGCACCCGCCTCACTTTCAAACGTCTTGTCCACAACCATCGCCGCCCCGCACCCATCGGGCATCCCCCAAATCTCTGACTCGCTCCGCGAGCGAGTGATACTCTCGTCTAGGCTCCAAGCTTCGCCGAGCTCTTCCTCGTCGCCGTCGAAGAAACGAAAATTCGGCTGCCGGGCGATCTGAAACTCGACCAGCCCGACGCAACTCCTCAGCACCATCCTCGCCTCGGCCAGCGACATCCCCCTCAACCTACGCCCCGACACCCGCACGATCTCGTCCCCGATCCGAAAGAGCCTGGACAACGCAGCCGCCCCAGTCTTGCTCATGGACCCGACCACGTAGTACGGCCTGACGGCGTCGTGCCGCTCCACCCCGATCCCAAGATCCCCCGGCCTCTCCACATTGACTTTGACCGTTTTCAACTCACGGCGAGTCAGAGGCGTCTTTGGAGCCGGCGTCGGTGGCTGCGGCATCTCGAAGATCGGCCGCTTCACCCGGGGTGACGCGGGCCCCAGTGCGGAGTGCGACCGTTTCGGCGTGTACTCCGACACCGGCCGGCTTTTGCCGGTTTTTCCGGCCGGCGGCGAGTCCTTGCAGGGCGAGGCTTCGTTATCCACGAGCTTCATGTAACTGAGACTCCGCAGGTAGAGGGCGCTCGGCCTCTTCTTCTCGGGCGTGCGGAACAGCGCGCTCTGTGGGCAAAGAGCGACCTTGGCCGACGATTTCCTCGTGAGGGTAGAATCGCCGGACATCGCGTCGTCGAGACTCCCCTCGGGTTTTGACGGCATCGGCTCGCTGTCCTCGAGGATCACGGTCGCGGCGTCGTCCTCGTCCTCGGCGAATTCTCCCGACCTTACCGATTTCTCGCTGGTGCTCCGCATCCCGGCGGTACAGCGCTGATCCGATAGGCTCTTTGAGCTGCCGAAGGGCAGTTTTGCGTTGCCGCAGTCAGCTTGGCAGAAGGTGTGGCGCTTGGCGATCGACTTTCCGCTGTCAGGCGAGTCGGCGCCTGCACGCGTACTGTCCGAGTCATATCCGCTCTCGTCGTAGGTCAACCTTATGCCGCCGATCATCAGCTCCAGGTCGTTCACTTCGGACGTTTTTCGCCCGGTTTCGCGTCTGTAATTGGAACAACGATTATTAACCACCGAACGAGGATTTACTTTTTTTTTTAGTACTATCACGTTAGAAGCAAGGCCAATAACTCACTTGACGTTTTTGTTCTTGTCAGTGTCGCCAAGTTTGGCTCGTCTCCTCAGCGTAGCATTGCCCGCGTCCTCGAGGGTCTTCTGGGCGGCGGCAGCGCCCTCTTGCGTGTTGAGAACCTCGGAGTTCTCGATGAAAAAGTCCAGCACGCGCCTGTGGCGCTCCAGTTCCTGGATGCTGCGACTGATTTCTAGCCGGCGGTTGGCCAAGAGGCCGATCTGTGGCTCTGCCATGCCGTCACTGAAGGACCTTGTCATGTCGTAGTCGGCGTCATTTCTCTCCTCCCGCGTCGAGCTCTTTTTGCGAGACGAGAACGCAGAGTGCAGGGAGGTGGACGAGCTCGAGGCCTTGAAGAGGTTGCGCAAGGACTCGACGCGCCCGATGCGCTTCGGCTTGACGTAGTCCGACGGGAAGGTCGTGTTGTGCATCCTTTCGTCCTTTTTTACAAAATGTGGGTGTCATTTACATTTTTCGTTGGAATAGATGCTTCATACAATAAAAGTCGATAGTATTTTTGTATTTCATATGTTACAATGCAAACTATCTAAAAAGATTCATTTACATTTGAATTTTTGCTCGTTCATTCAAACGGTATGAGTTATAAAATTTGAACAATGGAAGAGCTGTAAAATACAATTTAAAATAAAACTGTCGACTTTAAATTATATGCATTGAAAAAAATTCGCAGTAACGCATAAATTATGTGCACGTGCAATTGCATAAAAATATATTTACAGTAGAACGGAAAAGAAAAAATGTTATATTATGCATTAATTATATGCACGTGCAGTTGCATAAAATAATGTTTACAGTAGTAGGTGAAGAAATTTTAAGGTGAAATAAAACGGAAAAATGTCAATATTTGCATAATGGAGATAAATGTATACCTTTTCGTTATCTTCGTTCGCGTCGTTTTTGCTGTGTGGGCTCCAATGCCTCCTTCTACCGAGTTTCTCCCACTTTTGTGCAACTTTCTTGCCCCATGTAGCAATACCTGTGGACAATGAAAAATGACACGTTTAGAGCTGCCGTAGAAACTTTTTTTTCTTATTAACACACTCTGCCAACCCATGTATTACCATAAAAAAAATAACTTACAAAAGAATAAAATTGTTCTAGGTGTTTCACAGATTTAGGCACAACTATTTTATAAATTTTTTTTAACACTTTGAGAGAGAGGTTTTTAATCTTTACTAAAAGTACATTCTTTTTACCATTGACAAGATTTTTCTTTACCACTGTTTACAATACAATACAAAGAAAAAATCTTTTTAGCTGCCAAATACATTCTAGATGTTAAAGTTTATTGTCAAGTATTTGAGGTAAATATATTGAGATTCTTTTTCCAAATACTTGGCACAAAAAAAAGTATCCAAGCCCAAGTCTGGTTATTCTCGTGCAGTTAACCACTTGTCAATTTTCGTTTATATTATAATATTTAGGATCCGACTGGTTCAAAAAAAAAATCCAAACAAGTAAAAATATTTTAAAAAAGCTTACTTTTAGAAGATGGGGGGATGAGCGCTGCAGGTGGAAGCATTTCCGTGCGCTGCTTCTGACCCCAGGACTCGGGACTCGTCACTTCCTTGGTCCTTTTGGGCGTAGCGACCGGCATCGTCACGGCTTCAGCCTTAGCGTCGTCGCTCACCATCTTCCATTCGTGGCGAAAGTGATTGCAAGTGTCCTCAATGTCCAGCGGATGGTCCTGGCTTATGGGCGTCGCAGACACGAGCTCGGGACTCTGGTCGAGCGAGCGCCTGGTCTTGAACAGTCGCATCCTGCGCCTCTCTGCAAACAAAAAAAGACAACCATCAAGTTCAACATTCGTTTTTTTTTTTTCGAAAATTTCTAAAAAACTTTTCGTACTGTGTAACTTTTTTCACTGTGTCGATCAGCTTTATTATATGATATATCATTCGAAACGTATAAGCTATCGCTACGCCGAGTTTCATCTAAATCCATAAGTTGTGACATAATATCACAAAGGGATGAGTTAACGATTCAATAGGTAGACACATCACGAATTGTCACGAACTAGTTATTTTTAAAATGTTCACGTGTCTCTCGTACCTATATAAATATCATCAGCAATTCGTATAATAAAACTTGCGAAATCACACTCTCGGAGACGTTAGTTCATCCATTGATTGTATGAAAATTTTTTTTTTTAAAGATAAGTTTCATTCACTAGGAATTAACGCACTGCGTCCTTCGACCAAACGACAATGCAATCGAGGAGAGCTCCCGTACCATAGACCGAAGGGATGCCCCAACCGCGGAAAGTAACCAGGTGAAGCAACACCCGCGCGATGGGAGACGATGCACGTCTGATCGAACGCTCGGCTCTAATGAGCTCACGGCCCGCACCTGTGGCGCGCTGATGATTGAAAACGCAGAGCGGACGTGCCTTTTTTTTAAAAACACACCAGCCCTCTGCTCCGTCCCTCCTAAGCGTAGGGGAAAAAGAAAGGGGGGGAGGAGCAGCAGAGGGCATAGAACAATGATGGGCTTCCAAAAGAGAGGGGGGGGAAGGTTGTTTTGGCCGGAAACTCTCCCCCGTTTTTCCCCGTATTCGTCCCGCTGCGGCCCCTCCCGCTTTCCAAATTGACCTTCGGCTTTCTCCCTCCCCGTGACCTTTGCACCTGCGAAAATCGGCGAATCTCCAAGTGGTGCACGTATCTTCTCCGAAGCCCTCGGTGATTCATCGGCGTACCCATGCAGTCTGTCAAAAAGGTACTTATTGTCGAAAGACGAGTCAAACGCGAGAATGAAAAAGAACAACGAAAGTCGGATGTTGGACCCTCGGTGCACGTGTTGGAGAGCGACAAGTTAAACAAATAACGGATGAGTTAAGTAAATACCCAAACTATATATGTATGGAAAAACACGGTAAAGAAGGGCGGTATTTATACCGGTGGTGGTAATGGCGATATATAAATAGATCGATTCCCCCCTTGGCTTGGTTTTTTTTGCCCCCTTCCGGATCGTCCGGTTTCGAGGGAGGGGCTCCATTCCGCCTTGTCGGCGACGGGTCGTCCGAGTGGAGTCGGAGGCGTGTCGCGCGCGCGGGGAGCCGCGAAAATTTTGCGTCGGGGAAATTCGCCGAGCCCCGTGTTTTTACGCTACGTGCGCTTCCGGCGCTGCTCTGCTATTTCGACGGACCGTCGTTTTGTCGCGGTGAAATTTGCGGCTGCGAGGAAAAAATTCGAAAGGGAATCACGCGGACGGTGCGTTTCGAAAGGCGGTACTTTTGCGCGGAATGATTATCATTCGATTCGTTAATTTCCACGAGTTCTTTCTTTTTTGCTTTGGTACCTCGTGGCAAGTAAAAATGTAGTGGATTATGTGCCGTTATCTGGAGAAACCTCGATTTGTCGTTTCGATTGAAAACTGGGCGTGTCGGGAGATGGAACTTTCTATAAAATTACTTCCCAACCAAGAGGATTAAGTTTGCGTCTTTGCCTGCCTCGAATGGTAAAATGTCACAGCACAGGGGGCTCAAGTATCGAGAAATGAAATGATGTTTCGATCACGAAACCCCGCTGTGGAGCTGTTAATTGTGCCCTGGACAAAAAAAAAAAAAAAAAAAAAAAAACACAGTGTTGCACCAAAATGAAGCCAACGAGATAAGAGAAGGGGGTGAAACATCGTGCATTATTGTCCACACTTGGGGCACGAATTTCAGCCCACGTAATAGGACCACGGTAAATGTGTTAAGACAGGAAACCATGCACAGACAGGAAGACAGTAGCAAAAAGGAAGGACAAAGGGAGCGAGCAACGATGACGAAACGCCTCGGTCTTTATGTCGCGCGCGCGTAATGTTAAGAGCAAAAAAAGCTTCGGGAGAGCCAGACCAGACAGAAGTGGCGCAACACCTACATGGATACATCTGAATACGATATATCGTGCTTGGAGATTTCGTCTCTTTCTCCTTCTCTATCAACGTATACAAATCTCTCTCTCTCTCGTCTGACGTGCCTATATATACTTACAGTCTAGTATTATATTTATGCGCACGTGACGAAAGCCCGCGTAATTCTGATTTATCGACACCGCGGTGATATGTACTCGCAGTGCATCTCCTTACAGCTGCAGTCATCCGTGTGTATACCTGCATATTCATGTACACAAAACCTGTTCTCCTTTCTCGTATACCTACATGTGTGTACACCCAACGCGAGTCCGTGCACATATACCTGGTATACTCGAGGAGAGGGGAAAACCCGACCATGGGGTTAAAAAATCGTGATCCCCCCGCGGACTAGTCGGAGCACCTATATAGACCGTGTGCCGTACCGGTTCCACTGCCGGTTGTCATGTTCGCGTCCCCGACGTGCTGTTTGTACCGTCGTAGTTTTCAAGGATTGAGTTACTTTGGGCGTGTACCTGCATTAGACTAGTCTTGCTGCGTTGTGCAACGATTATTACAGGTAGCCATGTATATCGAGCTGATGTAATAATTGAGTTACGAGGGTATGGTCCTCGCGAGCGAAGCGAAACGTGTGTACCTTAGACGCCCTTAGTAACCCTCGAAAATTTTCGTTACGTATATACATATACTTGCACGCAATGTACATTTTTACATGGATTAAATAACGTATACTGACACGCACCATTTTCCCGCAGACACAACATGCACCAGCATGCATATGAAACGTATAGGCCAGCTCCAATTCGCATCGAACGATTGCGCGGGACGATAATCTCCGATCTTATCGAAAGACGATAATTATACCTTCGAAACAATTAATCAAGTAATAAAAATTCAAAATAGCAAGAGAAAAAGAAGAAAAAAAGGGTGCAGCTGCTTGGATTGTCCTCTTATACAGCGACTACTTTTCTAACAGTATGACGAGTATTGGCCGATAGATTTTTTTTTTTTTTTTCCACCGAGAACCTGTAACACTCACACATGGGCGCGTGCTCTCGCGAAAGTAGTCCGAGCGTATGCAACAGGGAGATACCAAAAAGGGTGCGGAGGCGGCGTGTACAGCGTTTGCTTGAAAAAACGCGTGCCCACGTAGGTACTTATACACGTTGTACATATATATATACAAGCTTGCCTTCTGCGGTGGACGGGCCCTTCGTGTCATGGATACTTGCTCCGGTGGTGGACCGTATACCGATCATTCTCGGACGATGGGTTGTTCTCTGAACCACCTTATTTTGTGCTTTTTTTTCTATAGGTACATCCGTGGTTTTTTTTTTTTTTTTTTTTTTTTTTTAATTCAAAGATGCGACCATAGGTATAAAAGAGAGAAAAAGAGGGTACAAACAGTTATTTTCGTAATTTATTCAATACGCATATTACGTTAGGAGAGCCTCGCGTGCCGGTAACATGATTAATTTACTGTGTACCCGTGTAAGCGTATGTGAGAAAGGGATGATTTAGGGAAATTTTGTTTCTGTGGTGCGGTTTCGCGTCGAGCGCAACAAATTTTTGTTGTGATGGACAAAAGATTCGATTACATATAATTTAATCCGAGTTTACCTACACAGTTGATACTTCAACAGGTTCATCAAATTAGCTGACGAGGTTGCGTTGAAGCACCATCAACAATATTTAACCAATATTTCACCGGATCGAGTAATTTTCAACGAAAAACAATTAATGCACCAAGACTGCGAAACAACAGATTTACCATGCTTACGTCAAAAATCATTGTAGAATAATACCGTGTAGTATAGAGCTGATGAAGGAGTGTTGAAGATGATATACCCTATACTCTTCGCTTCATTAACATGATCCCTTCTGCGCAAGTGGACTCCAACACAATTGGATTTACAATGCGATCGTGCCGTTGAACCTGCCAGCCGGATTGCAAGGACCGAGTATCGGAAAATAACGATGGAAGAGCCCAACGGAACAATTGTATCGTCCGATGCACTCTCGCACGACTATTATACTCGAAACCCATTAATCCTACATGTATGACACATGTACACACGTGAGAAAAACAGAAGGGGGAAGGGTATATATATACTGCAGGCACTCGAGGGTCCCCGTGGGCATCGAATTCGGTGTTTATACAGGAAATACACAGTGAGTAGGTATATGGGGCATGAGAGCCACCTACGCGTATCCCTCCGCAGCATTAAATGTATATACCTATCGTGGGAGAAAAAAAAGTCTCGTGTGGGTATATATATATATGGATTCCCGTGCAGTGTACAACAGGAGGCAAACGTATATAGGGCCCGGCGCCACAATGAGCTGTGCACCAGCCGAACACCCGGACACGCACTCGACGACACCTCCTCGCCACACATACAGCATACACGGAGGGTCGCTCATGCGCATTATTTTAGGGGTGGCGCGGGGTGTGAGAAAAAAAAAGAGAGCACGTGCTCTCTGTCTGTCTCTTGCGCATCGGCAGCACGTGGCTTGGCTCCGATGATATTTTTGGATACCTATATATATATATATACCCTTACCGGCGAAGTAGAAAAGAAGCGTGCGAGCCTCGAGGCCGGTGCAGCTGTCGCTCTACTACTCTGATATATATTATTGTGTTCATACGGTGCTGAGCGAAGACCCTCTTCCGCATGGGCGAGCATACGAGAGCACCTTCCGTCTGGGATAACCCCCCCTTCTTCCTTCTCGTGTGTGTTTATTATATACATTACGGGGCGGACTTAAATGGACTGAGCGCACGCTCCTATATATATCTCTTTCTCGGATGGTCCCTTTTTTTTGGCTTTTAAAGGCCCGAGCGGGCGACTTTGGCGTTCCCACAGCGATAATGTGAAATTTAGGGGGGAGGGGCCCGCGGGGATAGATGCTCATTGCGCGTGGATGAATGACACTATATTGTAAGTACTGGGCCCGTTTGTGTTTGCTCTTCTCGTTGCGCTTACTTTTTTTTTTTTTTTTTACTTCAAGGAGCGTACTTTCACGTATACACTGGCTATCTTATAAATTTGGCTTAAATTGCCGAGTTTATTGTGGTTATAAGGTGAATTATGGATCCGAGGTGGCGTTGCTTTTTTTGGGGATTTATTATGCGTAACGAGCCCACCAAAAAAAAACACCAATCCGCTGTTGCGTCCTCGATTTATGGATCCAACGTTTTTTCCGATGTTCGTGCGGATGTTTCAGGGGGGAAAAAGGTGTGTTTGTCGAAAAACAAACAGGATTTTTTTTTTTTTCATTTTTTTCCGAGACAGTAATTGCTTCCTTGACACTTTGGTATACCGATCGCAGTTGTTTAGATACACCGAGGAAAAAAAGAAAGGAATCCAATCAAAAAAAGGAAAGATGATTGAAAAAAGTCCCCATCAGCGGAGAAAGCTCGATCGGCCAGGCGTCCATTATAATTAGAAAACCAAGCGATTTCACTGTGCAAAACCAACAGTGCCGATCCTTAAAATCGCAGGATTTTCTAATTTCTCAAATTACACCAATAAGCCACGGATAAGGCCTCGAAAACCCGCAATGTGCGCGCCGGAGGGACGCGCAAAAAGACTCTTGAAAATCGAAAGTGCGAAAAAAAAATGAAGTAACCTCCGAGTGCCGATCGCCTCGAGCTCAACACTCGCGCATTACACCCGGAGTGGCCTTCTTCTTCTTCTCCTTGCGTTCTCGTAATTGCACGCGGAGTCTCATCCGCGGATCTTTCATTTACCTCTCGAGCAGGTGAAATGTGTGTCAGCGCATAAGTAGCGGTGTCTCGAGGTGAGGACGGCATCGGCGTTTTTACTTTCGCTCGCGACGAGGGGTCGAAAAAGGAGCTGGTCCGTGGGGGTCTTTTTTTTTTAATCGTATTCGAACGCGCGGAAATGGACTTTTACGGACTGAAAAGTACGAGAGCGGTGCTCTCGATGCAACGCCGCGGCTGTGGCTCAAGTGGATAAGCGGAACAGCGCGTGTTTTCCTTGTATCTCGCGTGTTTGCCCATTGGAGGATTATTCAAACATTTTTATTAATTTTTCATGAGGAGGGCATTTTTATTCGCATCCGGCTGCGATACCTGATGGTTCTGGCGCACGTAATCACCGGTATGCTTTTTTTCTGCTCTGAAATTGAAGGAAATCGTTGTCGAGATATCTTTATTCCACTTGGCGAAATGTACATTATATACGGGAAATCCATTTCAATCCATACATATTTATGAGACTCGTGTATACGCATATTTGGTACATTAACTGTAATCGATCTGTTATAATCAGTTTTTTTAATTTAAAAAAAACCAATGTTCAATGGCTACGAGTGCATTAGGACACGTTTGACTCTCTACAGCCTTGTTGGATCAATTTATTTAACAGAAGTTGGCAAGGTCACTTCATCCCTTCCGCATTCAGCACCATTGCAATGTATTTAGATAAATTAAACTCACAATGGCTTTTATTCATTACCATTTTGATTTATTCAACAAAATTAGTGTGAATGTAAAATGCATTTAAACTTTCACTAAATCCTGAGTCTCTCTTTTTCTTCCCACGTGAAGAAAGAAAAGTTTGCAAAGGGCGATAAAATAAAAGACCCATTTTCCAATGATTCGACGTTCTATTGGCACGTCAAAAAAAAATCAACAAAGGCATTAGGTTAAAAAAAAAAAAAAAAAAAAAAAAAAAGGCAGCGCTGTCATTGTGAGGTTTGAGGTAAGAGACAACGTGCACCTCAAAAATCTCCATTCACCAACGATTCGGAAACATCTGTCCTCGCCCACCAGACCAAAAATAGCGCCATTCTCCCACAAACCGTTCGAAAATAGTATACACTCTCTCCCCCCGACCCGCCGAACCCGCACCGCGCACCCTCGAGTACCCTCCCCAATTCACACCGAAATAGCCTCCACGATACCATCTCCTCGCGCTCGGAGCACACCGATACCGCTGTCTAGAAATTTCCCATGAATATTAATAATTTCCAGACAACTAGAGGAAAAACAAAGGAAGCCTTTTCCCACAGTCGTCCAATTAGACGAAAGGTGCGCATCCGCTATCGAATTTCACGTCCGAAGAAAAGTACCTGCCCTGCGCATCCGTTCGCTATAATGACACCCCTTCCCAAAAGTGTAGCATCAATTATACATGGCCCAACAAGTTGTGCGCTCCGCTCGCTGTGTATATATAAGTACCTTCGAG